>NC_057807.1:480073507-480170486 GCF_018294505.1 Triticum aestivum | reverse complement strand
ACGTCCGTCGGTGGAGATCTGTTTTTTTTTTAAAACTAGGGTTTCGGACGGGGGAAGAAGAGATCCGAATGGAGGGGGTATAAATAGGCATAGAGGGAGGTAGGAGAGTCCAAATGAGGTGCGGTTTTCGCCCACACGATCGTGATCGAACTCGCTAGGACATGGAGCAGAGTTTGGTAGGTTTTGGGCCAAATTTGGGGGGTGTTGGGCTGCAACACACACGAGGCCTTTTCGGTCCCTCGGTTAACCGTTGGAGTATCAAACGAAGTCCAAATGATACGAAACTTGACAGGTGGTCTACCGGTAGTAAACCAAGGCCGCTTGGCAAGTCTCGGTCCAATCCGGAAATGTTTAAACCCCACACACGAAAGAAGACTAGAAATGACCACCGGAGGAGAACGAAGCGCCGGAATGCAAAACGGACAACGGGGAAAAATGCTCGAATGCATGAGATGAACATGTATGCAAATGCAATGCACGTGATGACATGATAAGAGATGCACGAAAAAGAAAAACAACACACAGAGACAAAGACCCGAACCCGAGAAATAAATATAACTTAGCGCCGGAGACGACAAGAGTTGGATACAATTATGGAAAGTATATCTGGGGCGTTACAAAAGTGGCGGTGGATACTTGGCGTCATTCGCTCTTCGATTGCAAGATGGCGAGATGCGTTTGGGCACTAGCAGATGAAGATCTTACGGAAACCATTGTCTCCAACCGGGCGGACGACGCAAAGTTATGGATGTTGTGGCTTGCTGATACTCTTCCTTCGGCGGAGCTTGCGCGCGTCCTTGTGACGATGTGGGCTATTTGGTGGGCACGGCGTCGAGCTATCCACGATGATCAGTACCAAAGTCCACTAAGTACGCACATGTTCATTGAGAAATTTTTGTCAGAGCTGGAGGCGATCCCTGGCGAGAAGGAACGACCCAGGGATCGAAATGGAAAATCCAAGGACCTGCATGCTACGGCCAGGGACTTGCATGTAATGGCCAGGGACCTGCATGTAACGGTTGGGGGAGAATCAGTGCAGCGCGTCCGGTCAGCTCGGACGACCTGGCTCCCTCCGGCGAAGCATGACGTGAAGATTAATATTAATGGCGGTTTTTCCAAGGTTGGGGACAGAGGAGCTTCGGCGGTGATCTGTAGGGACAAGCACGGTAAGTTTCTGGGTGCTTCCGCGGTTATTTATGAGGGTTTGCTGGACCCAACTATACTCGAAGCCCAGGTGTGCAACGAGGCCATTGCTCTTGCTGAGGACCTCCATGTTCAATCCGTGTGTGTTGCATCGGACTGCCTTGAGGTGACACCAAAATCCATACTGGAGCTCCTTGTCAATATGTTGCCATCTTGGAGGAGATCAAGCACAGGAGGTGTTCGATCCAAGATACTCAGTTTGTGCATGAGAATAGGAAACACAATGAGGAAGCACATGCCTTAGCTAAGGCGGCTGCTTCTCTCCCTCCCGGGCGCCATGTGTGGCTTGCTACTCTGCCCGATATTATCTGTATCCCTATGTTTTTGAACCTTCAATAAAGGATACTTTTCTGCTAAAAAAAATCTCCTCCCAAAGCTCTCGGCTGGCTACCTAAAAACAAAGCTCGTCTGGCTCCCTCCCTGTTTTTTCTGCTCAGCCGTGCTATGCTCCTAGTAGCTTAGTAGAAAAAAGGCCACCGGTCTTTTATGGTTTTGATTTTTTTTAACAAAACATGGATTTTAAAAATGTTCACATGTTCAAAACAATGTTCGTGGTTCAAAACAAATCATGATTGTTTTAAAAAATGTGATATTAAAAAATGTTCATAGATTTAAAAATTTTCATGAATTTAAAAATTGTTTACGAAATTAAAACAGTTCACAAATTTGAAGAGAATGTTGATGCTTTTCTAAAAATGGTCAATTAAAAGTTCATGTTTAAAAAAATATCCACATTTCTTTCTTAAAAATCAAAAACGAAGTAAAAAACAAATCGAGTAAAACCGGCAAATAAAACAAAGAAAATGAAGAAAATCGGGCAGGAAGCTTCCCAAAACCGCTTGGGAGCTTCTGTAAAACAACCACGCCTGAGTAATTGTTAAAAAATCGTCCAAGATTGCTCCTCTACTTGTTCCCTCTATGCGTGAGCATCCTCTCTCTCATTTCAGATTGCAGGGACAGAGGGTGGCGGCGGCGACGTGAGCTGGCAACAATGACTTTAATGGTAACAAGTGGGAAGGAAGTGCGCACCACAGAGTTGGTGCAAGCTTGTGTCCACCACTCCACCAGAGAAGAAGCAAAATATCCCTCCACCAGAGAAGAAGCAAGATATCCCTCATCCCTTAGGTGTATGAGCAGGAGTAGGACAATTCATCAGAAGCTTCCTGCCCTATCTCATTTAGCCAACATAGAGCAATTAATGGCAAGAAATACATGCTAGTTAGTTCGTGCACATCCAAATACTTGGAGTGTGACTGGTTGGTCATGGTCAAATGTAACAACTAGCTAGTATAGCAGTTTAGCGAGAGGGGAAAACACCATATGAACCAACTATATTAACAAAGCTCGCGGTACATTGAGATCGTGCCAAATCAAGAACATGAGAGAGAGAGAGATAGAGAGAGAATGTTGATGTTTTTCTAAAAATGGTCAATTAAAAGTTCATGTTTAAAAAAATATCCGCATTTCTTTCTTAAAAATCAAAAACAAAGAAAAGAACAAATCGAGTAAAACCGACAAATAAAACAAGGAAAATGAAGAAAATCGGGCAGGAAGCTTCCCAAAACCGCTTGGGAGCTTCTGTAAAACAACCACCCCTAAGTAATTGTTAAAAAATCGTCCAGAATTGCTCCTCTACTTGTTCCCTCTATGCGTGAGCATCCTCTCTCTCATTTCAGGTTGCGGGGACAGAGGGTGGCGGCGGCGACGTGAGCTGACAACAGTGACTTTGATGGTAACAAGTGGGAAGGAAGTGAGCACCACAGAGTTGGTGCAAGCTTGTGTCCACCACTCCACCAGAGAAGAAGCAAAATATCCCTCCACTAGAGAAGAAGCAAGATATCCCTCATCCCTTAGTTGTATGAGCAGGAGTAGGACAGTTCATCAGAAGCTTCCTGCCCTATCTCATTTAGCCAACATAGAGCAATTAATGGCAAGAAATACATGCTAGTTAGTTCTTGCACGTCCAAATACTTGGAGTGTGACTGGTTGGTCATGGTCAATGTAACAACTAGCTAGTATAGCAGTTTAGCGAGAGGGGAAAACACCATATGAACCAACTATATTAACAAAGCTCGCGGTACATTAAGATCGTGCCAAATCAAGAACACGAGAGAGAGAGAGAGAGAAAGAGAGAGAGAGAGAGAAAGAGAGAGAGAGAGAGAGAGATTAAGCACATAGCTACTTGTACATACCCCTAGCCTGAAGGGTGAACTACTCCCTCATCATCATGGTGGCCGTCGGGATGATGAAGATGACCTTCGGTGATGATTTCCCCCTCCGACGGGGTGCGAGAACAGGGCTCTAGATTGTATTTCTAAGGTACAGATGTGTGCGGTGGCGGAGTCGAAGTTCTAGGGTTATTTCTGGGGGCTTCTCTATTTATCGGATTTTTTGGCGTCGGTCTCACACTAAGATGGGTCACAGGCAGCCCACCACCCATCAGCGCACCATCACCCCCCAGGCGCGCCCCGGTGGGTGGTGGCCACCTCGTGACTCTTGTGGCCTTCCCACGAAGCTTCTAGTGTCTCTTTTCTTCCAAAAAAATCGTCAAAAAGTTTCGTTGTATTCGGAGAACTTTTATTTCTGCGCAAAAAACAACACCATTGTAGTTCTGCTGAAAACAACGTCAGTCCGGGTTAGTTCCATTCAAATCATACCAAAACCATATATAATTGTTGTAAACATGGCATGAATACTTCATAAATTATAGATATGTTGGAGACGTATCAACATCCCAGGCTTAATTCCTACTCGTCCTTGAGTAGGTAAATTATAAAAGAAATATTTTATGAAGAGTGAATGCTAGCATAGTGCATAAGTTTGATCAATGATAATTTCAATCACTTTTCCTAGCATCATAATAGCAACTCTTTCTCATAAAACTCATCTTGATAAAGTAGCAATCAATTCACATGTTATGGTTCAAACAATCCATTCTCTTGAAACTTAACAACATGTGTTCTTAGTGACCAAACAATTGCAATTTAACTTATTCTCAACAAGGTCTTAGAAGAGCTCCACATACTCAATCATCATATAGTCTTCTATAATTGCTAGTACTTAAAGCATATTTCACCGGTACGCGTCGGTGCTATACAAACGGTTTTTAACCCCTTTCTGCGACAGCACTCGGAACCGTCACCTAGTGAGTGTGGGCGATAGGAGGGTCCTTCCCACATGACCCAGAAACCGTTGGGGATAGGGAGCCTTGATGCATACAGTTGCCCCTCTATAACCGTTTCCAATGTCTCGCATATCCGAAACGCTTCATCCTTGCTAATCATTTGTGTTTGCATTGCCATCGCAGTCAGAGTTTTGTGGTTTTACCTAAACCCATGCAGATTCCAGGCACGGGAGTTTTCTAGGCACGTACGAAACTGGCTCGACGTTTATGATGCCTGGCACATCACAAACAGTTCATGATTATAAACCATGTACAATAGGTAGACAATCACACACATTTACTTTTGCCGCACCGTATGTGATAGTGTCTGGCATCACACATGCTTTGCAAACAGCAATTGTGTGCATTGTTACACACGTTTACACTCCGTGAACCATGTCGGATTATGATGTATATCGCACACGTTGTGCTTTATTAACCGTGTGCGCCGTAATGACCTGCACACCATAATTTCACCCTAATTTAATTGTTGCTATTTAAAACTATACCTAATTTAAACTTGAAAGTAGGCTGTAGCTTTATTCATATCCATCAGGTTCAAACAATCAATGCATTATTCAATTCACAGGTAGATATGTTTAAGATTTACATAAGCACCAAATAAAGAATGATGAACCAGGGTTCTATACTTGTACTATTACAGATGGTAAAGAAAGAGGCGACAAACATTCTGGTTGTTGAACAAGGTGAAGCGGAATGGCCCTATTGTGCTCTCCTAGATGCAGAAGGCATGCACGACTCTAGTCCAACCCCCTGTGATGGCCAGCCGCCAATCATGTAGTTTGAGAGGTAATCTTGAGTAAACTGCTTCATGATCCACTGCAAAGGAAAAAAGATTCAGGCATTGTCATCTAACACAACTCATTACGGGCAGTAAAAAGAAGGCTATAGGGTTCTTACTTACCATCCCGCGGTTCACTGTTCTCTTGCATAAAGTGTAAACAAATAGTTCTATTGACATCTTTTGACCCATTTTAATAACAATCTTTATCAGTTTCCTCACTTGATGTTGGTTCATGAATATCTCATTGCCCCATACGCAGAAAGGGTCGAAGTGTGGATCTTTGGCAATGACATATGTACTTAAAAGCACCAAGTTAATATTAGAAGCTAAAGACCAATTGCAAAATGATGTAGTACAACACTCCCTCCATCCCATTATATAAGATTTTACACATGTATATCTAGACATCATCAGAAAATTAAGGTAACATGAACATTAAGGTAACACTCTTCCTTGTTGCTATGTAGCCTAGGATTGCATATTTAGTCATTCAGTACAATGCATGTTGCTATGAAGCCTATGATATATTAAATATGGCCCTAGTTAACCTACTGATAAATGGGTTACAAATATATTCAGTGAAATGTCCGATTCGATAATTAATCCCTTATCAGCCCCCAGGCTATATGGTACCAGCTACCGAGATCCTGAACAGTGAGTACATATAAGCAATGCAATGAAACTAACCTCGATGGAAAAAGCAACACTATTCTCAATATTGTCCTGTATGAGTACATATAAAGGCATGTTAAGCACAACAGGCTAAACATCAACCAAATATATCCATGGTAGACAACATAATCTACAAATGATAGCTTCAGTGTGCAGGCTTAAGCACATTAGTTAAGCAAAGCAAGAAGTGGAAAGGTGTGTTAACTGCATCGGGCATAACATTTATAAACAAGCAAATAGTCATTCAAACTGGTATTGTGCAGGTCTGAAGTACACTAGTTATTGTTAAAAAACGAAAAGGCATGTTAACTACAATATCCTTAACAACAACCAAATATCGCAATTCATAGTGGTATTGTTGAAACTGTTATTGATGAAATTCAATTGCACGGCAAATAGTTGCACATATAGAGCATCACATTGTGAAGAACTGAAATAAACAAGGCATAAGACCATCTGAAAGGATCGATGTGGTTGACTAGAGGGGGGCGTGAATAGCGAACTAACAATTTTTAGCTTTTCTTTACCAAATATTAACTTTGCATCGAAGTAGGTTGTCTAGATATGCAACTAGGTGAGCAACCTATATGATGCAACAACAATAAGCACACAAGCAAGCAAGGATAGAACACAATAGCTTGCACAAGTAAAGGTGAGAGATAACCAAAAGGGGAACCGATGGAGACGAGGATGTGTTACCGAAGATCCTTCCTTTTGAGGGGAAGTACGTCTCCGTTAGAGCGGTGTGGAGGCCCAATGCTCCCCAAGAAGCCACTAGGGCCACCGTATTCTCCTCATGCCCTCGCACAATGCGAGATGTCGTGCTTCCACTATTGGTGCCCTTGGAGGTGGCGACCAAACCTTTACAAACAAGGTTGGGGTAATCTACACAACTTAATTGGAGGCTCCCAACGACACCACGAAGCTTCACCACAATGGACTATGGCTCCGAGGTGACCTCAACCGTCTAGGGTGCTCAAACACCCAAGAGTAACAAGATCTGCAAGGGATTAGTGGGGGAATCAAATTTCTCTTGGTGGAAGTGTAGATCGGGGCCTTCTCAACCAATCCCTAGAAAATCAACGAGTTTGATTAGCTAGGGAGAGAGATCGGGCGAAAATGGAGCTTGGAGCAACAATGGAGTTTGGGGATGGGAGAGGTGAGTCTTCTTGGAAAAGAAGTTCCCTTTATATAGTGGGGGGACACATCCAACCGTTATGCAGCCCACAGCCCCCATCTGGGCGGTACTACCGCTGCAGAAGCGATAGTACCGCTACCAGCTGCCACAGTGGTACTACCGCTGTGGCAAGCAGGCATAGGGCAACCAGGGCCGGAGGGAAGAAGAAGTACACGCGCTAGGGCGGTACTACCGCCGATAGGCGGTACTACCGCCGATAGGCGGTACTGGCGCTCCCTACAGCCGCTGAAAAACAAAGGAGGGCAGCAAGCTGAGCAGCAGTTGGAGCGGACGTAGGAGCGGTACTACCGCTGTGGCAGTGGTACTACCGCTCCCTACTGCCGTCCCTACTGCCTCTCCCCTGCATGGGCCTTTTACGGAAACCCGCCATGAAAAATCAATTCCACAGCCGGGGCGGTAGTACCAATGGCACTAACAAGCAGTACTACCGTCGATAGGCGGTACTACCGCCCTGGCCACAGTACTACCGCTTAGCACAAGGCACCCCTTGTTTTGCACAACACGGAAACTCCAACAAAGCAGGAAGAAAGCATGGGTGCAAGGAGAATGTGAACGAGATGAGTCCACCCATACTCTTCCAAAACGGATCCCTCTTGATAGTACGGTTATCCCTACGACTCAATTCCACCAAAAAGAAACGAAATAAAATAATCCGTCTAAAGTTAAGTCCTTGAGGGGTAACAATCGCATAGTGCCCTTATATTAGATCACCTGAAACGCTTAGTGCACACTGTCGGTGTCAAAACCGGCGGATCTCGGGTAGGGGGTCCCGAACTGTGCGTCTAGGCGGATGGTAACATGAGATGAGGGACACAATGTTTTTACCCAGGTTCGGGCCCTCTTGATGGAGGTAAAACCCTACGTCCTGCTTGATTAATATTGATGATGTGGGTTACAAGAGTAGATCTACCACGAGATCAAGGAGGCTAAACCCTAGAAGCTAGCCTATGGTATGATTGTTCTTCGTCCTATGGACTAAAGCCATCCGGTTTATATAGACACCGGAGAGGGCTAGGGTTACACATAGTCGGTTACAATGGTAGGAGATCTACATATCCGTATCGCCAAGCTTGCCTTCCACGCCAAGGAAAGTCCCATCCGGACACGGGAGGAAGTCTTCAATCTTGTATCTTCATAGTCTTGGAGTCCAGCCGATGATGGTAGTTCGGCTATCCGGACACCCCCTTGTCCGGGACTCCCTCAGTAGCCCCTGAACCAGGCTTCAATGACGACGAGTCCGGCGTGCATATTGTCTTCGGCATTGCAAGGCGGGTTCCTCCTCCGAATAATTTATAGAAGATTGTGAACACCAGGATAGTGTCCGGCTCTGCAAAATAATTTCCACATACCACCGTAGAGAGAATAATATTCACACAAGTTCAATCTATTGACGTATTCCGTGGCGTGACGTCACACCACAACCAAGCCTTTATTTGAAACGTTTTTATTGTACCACTTCAGCGCGTTTAGCGAAGCGGTTTCCTTGGCACGTCCTGTCGAAGCAGAGATCATGTTCCCCTTATTCCTGGATTCCCATCAATACGGACGTGGGTAACCCAACCGCGCCCGTTGCCACGCCCCCTCCATCGAAGGCGGGTTCCAAACGGTCACGGGGACGGCTCTTGGTATTCTTCCTCTTTATAATGAGACCAAGACCCGTTCTTTTTATTCAATCCTCTATCGAATCCGCCCCTCTCCCTGAGTTCCAACACCCAGGGCTCCGAATTCAGGTACCTTCGATCCTCAACAATGTCCGGTCCTGATCTACGAGGCCGGTGGCGGAGGAGGACGTGCTAAAGCTGAGAGATGCCAGGTATTTAACCTACGACATTTCACATAGGCTGCCTGCCCGAGGGCAAGTTATCCCAACTCCCGAGCCTGGCGAGATCGTCGTGTTCATGTCTCACTTCCGTCGGGGTTTAGGCTTCCCGACGGATCCCTTCATGAGGGGGCTCATGTTTTACTATGGGCTGGAATTCCATGACCTGTCTCCGGAGTCCATCCTCCATATCTCATCATTCATTGTCGTTTGTGAAGCCTTCCTCCGCACTACCCCTCACTTCGGCTTATGGCTCAAAACCTTCAACGTGGAGCCGAAGATGATTGAGGGGCGTCAGGCAGAGTGCGGCGGGGCGGTTATAAGCAAGAGAGCTGAAGCTCCATGGCCCAAGGGCTCTTTCCAAGAGGAGCTCGGCTTGTGGCAACAGGAGTGGTTTTATATCACTGCTCCCCGGGGCAGCAGGCAGAAGCCGCCGCCCGTCTTTCGCTCGGGCCCTCCACAGCAGCTGACGTCATGGGTCAACAAGGGGCATGACTGGGGGCCGCCCAAAGACGTCCCTCTGTTGCAGGACCGGATTCGAGTCCTCCAAGAAAGGGAGATCAATCTGGTCGCAGTGGTGCAGGTCATGTTGATCCGGCGCCTACTGCCCTGCAAACGTCGCCCCCTCCGCCTGTGGGAATTTAATCTGGAGGGGCCGCGAGCTCTTCAACACTTCATGGGTTTGACTCCCATGGAGATGTATAAACTGTTCTTCGGATCGCAAGAGACGCATCCGGAATTGACCGAGGACACTGGCCTAAGCTGCAATCGCCCGGATACTCAAGTAAGTAGCCCTGTGTCCGGACACACCATCCATTTATTTATCGTGAGCTTGCCTTTTAACCAGCTATCCCTGGACAGGAGTGGATAGCGCAAGAAAAACTGATACAGTGTCCGGCCCCCCTCCCTGAGACCATGCAGGATCCCGTGTTAATCAAAATGTTGGAGGTTGCACCTTCAAATGAGGGCGAAGGGGGGCACGGGGAAACTGTCACCTCTGCCAAGGAGGCATTTAGTAAGGGAGGAATCGAGAGTCCCTCCTTCCAGTGGGAGAAGCGGAACGCTTCCGAAGACCCGGAGGCCAAGGCCTCAAAGCGGGGAAAGAAATCTGTACCGGAAGGTCCTGCGCCAGAAAGCGCCCCGGCCGTACTGTCTCCTCGGAGGAATCAGCCCTCTAACGAGCCGTAGGTAAAAAGGAGGATTTTATAATTATTAGGCACCCCTGCTTAATGTCTAAAGGTAACCAAAGTTTTTACCTTGTAGTTCGGATCTCAGCCCATCTCAACACAGCTCATCTTCGGGAGACCTTCGTCCGGAGATGATGGAGAGCAAAACGCCTCCATATGCCGCCCCATCGCACGGGGCGGAGGACCCTGAGGTGTCGTCGCGGAGGGTCTCCCCTAGTCCGGCGGGGCCGGAGAGTTCAGCACCCATTGGAGTACGGCCGGTGGAGCTGCAGGATTTGCTTAAGAGGGCGTCCATCTCAGAAGAGCACCGCACATTAATGGGTAATGTGATTGAGAGGATCTCGTCTGCCGAAAGCGGGTTGTATGAGGCCGTCGGAAGTTTATTGACAGGATTTGAGGTACGCAAAAAATGACATACCTGTTGATAGTTTTGCACATGAAGTGCGCCCTGTATAGTAGCCCCTGAGACTTGGTATGCTGTCGAAAACGGCAGCGTGCCTAGGATCATAATCTCAGTTATTAACTGTCACCTTTCCTATGCAGGTGGCGGAACGTTCGGTGGCCAGCCGGACGGATGGATTCGCCGAGCTGAAGAAGCAACTCGACGCTGCAGATGCGGACATCTTGCTGGTCAATAAATGACTTGATGAGTCACAAGGTATGTGATTGCGTCACGGTCGCTTAGTAAGGGAGCTGATGCCCATTCCTTACAAGTTGTATGCTTGATGCAGATGGTGCTGCTGCTATGGAAGACCTTCGAGCAGAACTTGCTCGGGCCAAGGAGCAAGCCAAAAAAAGCGAGGCGGCTTCCTTGAAGGCAGCGGAAGAGCTAGAAGCCGAGAAGGCTGCTCACTGCCGAAGCAGGGAGGAGATGGCCGGAATGGCCATGAAATTAAAAGTTGCTACCGACCGCCTGGAGGTTCTTGAAGGAGAACGCTGAGCGGAGCAAGGGGACCTGAAGAAGGCCGATGCCGAAGCCAAGGATGCCCGTAGTGCGATGCGGGCTATGAAGGAGGAACTGCATCAGGTTCGAGACATTGTGGCTGGAAAGCCCTTTATGCTGCGTAGGAAGTTCACGGATCCGAAGTATGCTCAGCTGGGCCGATTGTACAGTGCGGAGGATCCTTATCTGGACTTGGCGGCGAGTGCGGCTGACACAGTCGTGCACTTTCGAAGCCAGGAGGATCATGAAATGGAAGAGCTTTTCTGGTCTCAATTCCATAGTCCGGAGCGTCCACTTCCGTTGAGTGATTGGCTGGTTGAGTGGGCTGAGCTGAATAGATTGTCCGGACTGGCCATGACGAATGTGGTAACTCATCTGTGGCCGAAAAGGCCCAAGCCGAAGAGTTATTTTGGCTTGTTGCAGCAATTCCTTGGGGCAGTGCCGCATATTAAGGCGATGAAGCGGTCGGCATGCATAGAAGGTGCGCAGATGGCTCTCGCCCGTGGTAAAACATACTGGGCGTAGATGGATGCCACCGCTGTTGCATCCCAGGGTCCGGACAAAAGCCGATTCCCCACCGAGCATTACTTTGAGGAAGTCCTGCAGGGCGCTCATATAATAGAGTCGCAGTGCTCGAAAGATGTTATGTTTGAATGACATGTATGATTTCTAAGATCATGTTTATAATGCAATGACTTTTTATACTTGTGTGTTCAAGTATTGAACTATCTCCTGTGCGGCCGTATATGTATGTATAATCTGAAAGATGGCGGTCTTTGGCTTCAGCCCCCACGCACATGGTGCGGGGGTGTTTGCAAAAAGAAAAACGTTTTTTCACACTTAATCCAACATCTTGGTCCTTTTAAGGAGGTGATAGCATAGCAAACTAGGCAACCGGACTATAATGCTTTATCACTTTCACCTAGCCATAGGAGCTCGAATGTGGGGCTACTATATAGCCCCTGATGGCACCGCGCTTCTCCGAACTTGGGGCGCATATGTGCCTGACCGGGAAGCGGTCCTTCGTCAAAGCGGAGGAATTCTAAACATTCCAATGGTCGATCGAGTGGTTGACCAGTCTCTCGCTATATCATGACAGTCAGTTTTCGGCTTTCTCTACTGAGGTGCTCTCCCGGCCGAACCGGGGCACAATCGTAGTAGTTCTCCTGGTGCCGCGTTAGCCCATGATACGGAACGTAAGGCAGCAAAACACAGGAGCCGGGCAAACCCAACATTTGACCAAAGACATGATTCGGAGCTGATGCATATAAGGCCTAACTCGAGACGCCGAACACTCCCTGAGGTGTTCGGTCTTTATGATATCGGGCCGAATAAAGCCCTAAGCCCCTAGTGTCCAGGTACAGGCGGGAACTTCTGACGCGGCCGATGCCAAAACGCCAGCCTCCTCCTCGGCTCTGGTAGGAAACCGAGGGATGTGTATCAACAAGAGAAAGTGAGAAAGGTTTACGCAGGGTGTTAATCTGAAAAGAATCCTTGCAACGGGTCCCTACTGCACGTCTGCGCCTGTGTCTCCGTTGTACTGTATCCTGGACGGGTGTAGCACATGCTTCATCTGTAAAAGAGAAGGACTTAGTTTCTAAGAAATATCATGCAAAAAGTGTATCAAAATAATTATAATTTGGAAGATGAAGAAAGTTGAGCTTTATTGGATTTCATCATTTATGCGTGTGGCCCCCTAAAAAAAGGGGTATGCGGCTGGGAAGCCCCTTGCCGGACTCGTCTAACCATGTCCGAGGTCTAAATGACCTGTTTTTAGGGGCTTTGACCTGCAAGGTCGGAATAATGTGTGGCTGTCTAGGTAGCCGCACATTCTCCATGGTCGAGAGACACCTAGAGTTTTAAGAATATGCCACGTGGACCGGGCATTTTTAAGCGTAAGAGACGCGTAATGTGGTATTGCATTAAAGCGCACGAAAGCTGCACGCCACAGTAGTGCTTAAGGGCTACTGCTAAATGGGGCGATGGAGGGTGAGCTTTTCGCGACGGAGGTTGTCGGATGAACCGAACACGACCCCTAGTGGTACAGAGCCTGTAAAATTGGCTAAAAAGGCCTGGCTTCACTCCCTTGAAGGAAGTGCTGCTATAGCGAATTTTGGTGGGTTCTATCCCCAGTCTGCGGACGGTGTCCTGGTATAGCAGGGGCCGCGCTGCGTGTTATCACGTGAAGTGAGTTCACTGTTTTGACTTCTAATGGGAAAGTCTTTTGGTTTCCAGAGCGCTGCTTTTGGGTTACGTCACTTTCACTTGGTGTGTCGAGCCCTTTGTGTTCGGCGTTAAGTCGGCCGGACTGCTTAAAGACCCAACAATCTCTGTGGGTATGGTTTGCAGGCTTCCCGGAGGTACCGTGTATTTGACACAGTCTATCCAGAATCTTGTTGAGGTTGGATAACTCGTCACTGTTATCCTTTAAGGGCAGTGTTTTGTTGTTCGGCCGAGAGCTTTTGAATCCAGCGTTGACCGCCGTACTATTTGGGCCATTCTCCTTGTTCCGGCGCTGATCTTTTTTGCGTCGTGATTTCCCATTTCCATCCCTGTCGGATGTACTCGGGTCGCTGGTGCTGCATCTAGCCAACCAGTTGTCTTCCCCCGCGCAAAAGCGGGTCATGAGACTTGTTAGTGCGGCCATTGTTCTTGGTTTTTCCTGGCCGAGGTGTCTGGCGAGCCATTTGTCTCGGACGTTGTGTTTGAAGGCTGCTAAGGCTTCAACGTCCGGACAGTCGACTATTTGGTTCTTTTTAGTGAGGAACCTGTTCCAGAATTTGCGTGCTGGTTCTCCGGGCTGTTGAGTTATGTGACTTAAATCATCTGCATCCGGAGGCCGTACATAAGTCCCCTGAAAATTTGCTCGAAACGCATCCTCAAGCTCTTCCCAACTCCCAATCGTATTTTCTGGGAGGCTTTTAAGCCAATGCCGGGCCGGCCCTTTGAGCTTGAGGGGAAGGTATTTTATGGCATGGAGATCGTCTCCTCTTGCCATGTGTATGTGTAGGATATAATCCTCAATCCAGACTCCGGGGTCTGTTGTTCC
Source organism: Triticum aestivum (assembly GCF_018294505.1). Taxonomy (NCBI): domain Eukaryota; kingdom Viridiplantae; phylum Streptophyta; class Magnoliopsida; order Poales; family Poaceae; genus Triticum; species Triticum aestivum. The sequence goes on along the minus strand of NC_057807.1, from coordinate 480,156,447 downwards.
ATCGTATGCCTCTATGTTTATGGGTTTAAATCCCGCTGGAAATCCATGATCCAGTACCTCGTCGGTAAAACACAGTGGGTGTGCGGCACCGCTGTATTTGGGTGTGCCGTTGTCTTCAAATACTCGGCTGGTTGTGTTACTTCCTGGAGTCTTCTTTTTTGGCCCATAGATAGACCTGGCCGGGTTATCCTTTTTCTGAAGATCTTTATGCTGATCATGTGCCGGCTTGTGTGTGGCGCCTCATGTTGCTCTTGGCCTGTCATCTGGTCGTCTATCCGGCCAGGCGGCCCCTTTATTTTTTGACTGCGGGGGCTCGAAGGCCTCCTCGTCAAATTCGGGCAACAGCTTGCGCTTCGGGTAGCTCTTTGTCTGGTGACTAGTGCCATATTTATCTGCGATGTTGAGTACTTTGCTCCATCTCATTCTGAGTGTGTCTTCCGCTGTTTTGAGCTTCCGCTTTTGCTTCTTCAAACTTCTTGCAGTGGCGACGAGCCTGTTATGGAGATTCCTATGCTTTGGTGATGTGAGATCATCTTCGCCGGGGATGGGTTGCTTGTCCGGTTCATGTCCGGCTGGCTGCTTGTTGACGTGTGTGTCATCCACTGCTTCGCCCTGCTCTAGGCCGGGTCCATATGGGTACCGTTTTTGTCGATGCCGGTCTTCGGGCGGCGCTTGCGTCGCCGCTTTGTTTGTCTGTTGGGGGAGTTGTCCTTCGCCACGTCCCGTTTTTCCTCATTGTCGCTTCCTTTTGGTGTGTCCACCATGCATACGTTGTGGGATGGGGTGGCTTTCCTACGCCCGTTAGGCGCTGGTTCTTGGTCGTCCCCGGCATCGTCGTCCATACCGTCGATGTCCTCGGAGTCGTAGTCTAGCCTGTCAGTTAAATCGTCGACAGCGGCTACCAAGTGGGTGGTGGGTGGGCTTTGAATTTCTTTGTCGTCCGCATCCCAGCCGTCCTGACCACAATCTGGCCAGGTCTCTCCTGATAAGGAGAGGTATTTTAGCGAACTCAAGATGTCGCTGAAAGGTGAGTGTTGAGAGACGTCCGCTGCAGTGAACTCCATGATCGGCGCCCAGTCGGATTCGATCGGGGCGGGCGCGGGAGGTTCGGAGTCCGGCGAGGAGTCCGGCACCTTGGAGTCACGAGCTTTATGAGGGACGAAGTCAGTGTTCGGCTCTATCGCCGTAGAGGTTGCAGCCCCCGAGGTGGTGTCTAGGCATCCATCCTCGATCTGCGGAGCTGGCTCCGAATTGAAGATCGGAGTGGTTTCGAGTGCGGCCTCCAGGGTACTGTCCGGCGGCAGAGGTAAATCATGCCCGACGTGAAAGTACGGCACGCTCGGCTGTGGCTCGAATCCGTCGAAGATCAAGTCCCCGCGAATGTCAGTCGTGAAGTCCAAACTTCCAAATCTGACCTGACGACCCGGGGCGTAACTTTCGGCATGCGCTAGATGGCCAAGCGAATTGGCCCGCAGTGCAAAGCCATCGAATACGAAGATCTGTCCGGGGAGGAAGGTCTCACCCTGGACGGCGTTGTTGATGATGATCGAAGAAGCCATCGAGCCTATCGGTGACGACACAGAGGAACTCTCAATGAAAGCACCAATGTCGATGTCAAAACCGGCGGATCTCGGGTAGGGGGTCCCGAACTATGCGTCTAGGCGGATGGTAACAGGAGATGAGGGACACAATGTTTTTACCCAGGTTCGGGCCCTCTTGATGGAGGTAAAACCCTACGTCCTGCTTGATTAATATTGATGATGTGGGTTACAAGAGTAGATCTACCACGAGATCAAGGAGGCTAAACCCTAGAAGCTAGCCTATGGTATGATTGTTCTTCATCCTATGGACTAAAGCCATCCGGTTTATATAGACACCGGAGAGGGCTAGGGTTACACAGAGTCGGTTACAATGGTAGGAGATCTACATATCCGTATCGCCAAGCTTGCCTTCCACGCCAAGGAAAGTCCCATCCGGACACGGGACGAAGTCTTCAATCTTGTATCTTCATAGTCTTGGAGTCCGGCCGATGATGGTAGTTCGGCTATCCGGACACCCCCTAGTCCGGGACTCCCTCACACACGATTAGTCTGCAAACGTATTGTCATCAATCACCAAAACTACTAAGGGATAAATATGCCTTACAATCTCCCCCTTTTTGGTGGATTGATGACAACACGGGATTTGCACAAAAAGTACTGGAATTTAAGCAAACCCTCTCCCACAAAATATAGACGGGCTTCCCCTTGAGGTGTGCATGAAGGAAATTAACATGAAAGGCTATGTGCACATATATAGGATCAAACTCCCCCTATATTTTGTAGACAGGCAACATCCTAGCATATAAGAATAATCAACAGGAACATCTAAGCAATATAAGTGCTGGAAATGAAGCATCTCACAATATAATAGGGTACTTGATACTAAAGTAGATAGGATAGGGTAGTTCACATATGTCTTACACCATATGATCTTGCTAAAGCGAACGAAAAACGAACGAACATAATGAACACGAGACACGAGACACGAGACACGAATGAACACGAAAACGCAAACACAAGACCTAAGGAAAATCCCTAACTCTCCCCCTTTCGCAGCAAGACACTAAAAGGGACGACACGACACATGATGGTAGTAGGTCTCCATGGCATCACCATTCATGCTCCTCCTCCTCCGCTTCCTCAGAAACTTTTGCATCACGGGGAGAAGTGTGAACTCCGCTGTCCTCCTCAGTGTCAGACCATGGGCAATGCACTCTGATCCAGGACTCCTCATCAGTGATCCGCTCCTCAAAGCCATCTGCAACCTCAAGGCTAACCTGTCTCATAATAGCCTTGTCACGACGATGAGCCATCTTGGCCTCCTTGTGAGCCCTGTATTGGCCCTTGGCCTGAAAGCAGAACAGACGCTTCATCTTCTCCTTGAGCTTCTTCGCCCAAGAGGGCTCCTCATATGGGGGCACATACTCCATCCCATCATCATCCTCATCATCATCAGATATGATAGTCTCCTGCACTGGAGGTGCCGGAGTAGACGTACTCCACTTCTTCTTCTGACGCAACTTGATAGTGTCATGAGACACCATGTTGTCTGTGACAAGCTCCTCATCTGGAATCTTGGTTGCCCAAGTGTCCTTGATAAGCTGCATAAGATAGGGCCCATAGATGATGCACTTGCGCTCCAGACAACAAAGTGAAGCTTAGACCACATCACATGTGACACATCCAGCACCTGTTGAGAGCCCTCATGTTCTTGATAGAACAGAAGCATGTCAACAAGGTAAGAGTGCACCTGATCCAAGTTGCCAATTCGAGGGAACAGGGTGTTCTGGAAGATCCAATGCATGATGTCTAGGAAGGGCCAGAGCTCATAAGTAACCTTCCCAGTCTCAGACACCTTTTTGGTAGAATAGGGCCAACGCTTTTCCTTGTGAGTAGCAGCAATCTCCTTATGAGGGCGAAACCCAAGTGGGGTCTGGGCACCCTCATCATTGTACGACAAGCTGACCCTGAAGTCCTTCCATTGTGTGGACAGACGATGACCATTGGTCATCCATGATAGAGTATGGGCCTGATCATGCCCAAAGTGAACTATGGCAAAGAACTGGGCCACGAGCTCAGCATCAAAGTCTTTGTTGAAAGTAATGATCCTCTTGATGTCCAACTCCTCACACCTCTGCAGAGCATTCCCAAAGTAAGGCAGGTCCTTCTCCATGTGAGTGAGATTGACAGACTTGACCTTCACGTACAAGTTCTTCTTTTGCTTCAAGACATTGTGGTAGATGGACTGCTGAAACCTGTTCCAGAACGGACGCCTCTGAAGAGCAGGCTCCTGATCCACATGATAGGGATTGTGCTTCCTCTTGGTATAGAACTCCATTGTAGACATCTGATTAGCAGGCTTGCGCCCAGTGGAGGTCTTCGATGTTGGGACCTTGGCCTTTCGTTTTGGCGGCTCAGACGAGCCACCTGCATCAATAGCAGCAGCAGACTCTGGAACATCTGACGAGCGATAATGCTTGTAACATGTTGCATGGTTTGGATTCTTGCAGCGAGCCTGATGCCCGGAGCTACTACCACCTGAAAACACACGCACACAAAGACTACAAGAGCAAGAGAGCATAAGCCAAGGTAAGACCAACTCCAAAAAATGAGAATTAGGTATAGAAACAGGAGCATTGGCATCTCAGGGCGGTAGTACCGTGTACCAGAGCGGTAGTACCGCTGATAAGCGGCAGTACCGCTAGGGTATAGTGGTAGTACCGCTGGAGTGGCTGTCAGCAAGCTGACACCTACCGCGGCAAGATCCGGTACTACCGGAGATGCAAAAGTTCATATTTCTAACCTAATCATCAAACAACCTAGTCTAGCAGTCTCCCAAGTCCTTCCTAAGCCTCGATTCAACAACTAAATCGACGGATGCAACGAGTATAGCCCCAAAACCTAGATTCAAGAAAGAGAACCAAGGGAGAGAAGAACGGGGGCAATACCGGCATCCATGGCACGAGGAGAGGGTGGGGAAAGATCCCACCGGATAGAAACGAGGGAGCTGACTTGAATCCGGCGGCCCGGTGGCGAACCTCCGGTGCTTGGGGAGTTGCCTGAGAGAAGACAGGAGGAGGGGATGGGGCCAACTGAACGGGTATGGGGGAGTAGAAACTCCCCTAACCGATACATACCCCACACGCCCAGTCCTAAGCGGCAGTACCACGCAGGGCGCGGTAGTACCGCTCTAGTGCAGATCTGAAGCACAAACCGCCCAGTGAACCACTCCACGGTAGTACCGTGTCAGTCAGGCGGTAGTACCGCTTATAAGCTGTAGTATGGCTCCACCGACGTGGTAGTGCCGCTCAGGCGCCCCAAAGCAGAGACAAAGGGAAAAGATGGCTTATGCTAGACTAGAGAGAAACAGAAGGACCACACAAGACAAGACAAGCCAAAAACCGAACATGACCACACCAAAACACAACTACTCAAAAGAGAGAAGCACAAGTAACAAGAAACAACAAACAGACACACTCTCGAGAAGAGAGGGTGGTGGCCGAGGCCACCTATGTTTGAGCAAATGGTATGGCGCCGCGAAGAATTATCCTTGGGCCCATCACCATAACTCGTGTTTGAAGCACAAGTACCATCAAAAATGGCTAATGTGAAAGAGTTTGATCAATTTATGCATAATGGGGGGAGGAAAAGTTCATTGAGAGAACAACACTCCCCCAATGTCCATGCCTACACCTAGACAAGATAGCATGATGAGTATGGTGGGGTGTGCAAGGGTTCAAAACACATTGCTCGAATCAATGATATTTAGCTCATGCCTTAACTCACGAAATCTTGCTTCATCCAAGGGCTTCGTGAAGATATCTGCAAGGTTATCATGGGTGTTAACATACTTGAGCTTGATCTCCCCTCGCCTAATGTGATCCCGGATGAAGTGATACCGAATCTCAATATGCTTCGTCTTGAAGTGTTGCACCAGGTTGAGAGAGATCTTGATGGCACTTTTATTGTCACACCAAAGAGGCACTTTCATTGCCTCATCCATAGAAGTTGAGCACAACAACTACTGGCAGCCACATACTCTGCTTCGGTGGATGAGAGAGACACACAACTTTGCTTCTTAGAAGACCAACTCACTAAGTAGTAACCAAGCAATTGGCACCCTCCCGAGGTGGACTTCCTATCCACTTTGTCTCCCGCCCATTCTGAGTTTGTATAACCCAAACAATCAAAGTTGGCTCCTCTTGGGTACCATAAGCCAAAGTTTGGGGTATGAGCCAAATATCGAAAGATTCGCTTGACCGCCACAAAGTGGCTTTCCTTAGGTGCAGCTTGAAACCGTGCACAAATTCCCACACTCAATATGATATCCGGTCTAGATGCACAAAGGTAAAGTAAGGAACCAATCATGGAGCGATATACCTTTTGATCCATCGCTTTACCATTGGGATCAATGTCAAGTTGGCATTTGACGGGCATTGGAGTGGAGACCAACTTGACATCACTTAGCTTGAATCTCTTGAGCATGTCTTGGGCGTATTTGGCTTGGTTGATGAAGGTCCCTTCTCTTCTTTGCTTGATTTCGAACCCGAGAAAGAACTTCAACTCTCCCATCATGGACATCTTGAACTTTGAGGTCATGAAAGACGCAAATTCCTCATTGAAAGCTTTGTTATGGGAACCAAAGATAATATCATCAACATATAGTTGGCACACAAACAACTCCCCTTTGACCTTCTTAGTAAAAAGAGTGGGGCCGATTTTCCCGATTTCAAACCCACGATCTTGTAACAACTCAGTAAGATGCTCATACCACACACATGGGGCTTGTTTAAGGCCATAGAGCGCCTTATTTAGTTGGTTCACATGATCAGGGAAATAGGGATCCTCGAACCCCGAGGGTTGTTTGACATACACCAACTCATTAATGGGACCATTAAGAAAAGCACTCTTCACATCCATTTGTTGCAACTTGAAGTTATGATGAGAAGCATAAGCAATCAACAAACGAATAGATTCAAGGCGAGCGACGGGAGCAAAGGTTTCACCGTAGTCGATACCCTCGACTTGGGAGTAGCCTTATGCCACCAAACGAGCCTTGTTGCGAACAATGATCCCATGAGCATCTTGCTTGTTCTTGAATATCCACTTGGTTTCAATGACATTATGATTCCCGGTTGGCCTTGGCACTAATTTCCACAATTGATTGTGCTCGAAGTTGTTGAGTTCTTCAAGCATGGCATTGAGCCAATCCGGGTCCTCGAGCGCCTCATACACCTTTTGGGGTTCGACACAAGAAACAAACACGTGATGTTCACAATAGTTTGCTAATTGTCTACGAGTGCTTACCCCCTTTCTTAGGCTTCCAACCACATTCTCCATGAGATGACCTTTGGTAGTGAGCTTGGAAACGATCTTCGCGGCACGACGCTCTAATTCCTCCTCGGATGTGAAAAGAGGAGGAGTAACATGATCATCTTGAGCGCCATCTTGAGTTTGTTCTTGATCTTGAACTTGCTCGAAAGGGAGAACTTGACCTTGGGCATCGCTTGGTGGTTCACCACCACCTTGAGGTTGATCTTGCCCTTGATCTTGTTCACGAGGTTGAGGGCCTTCACTTTGTTCTTTGGAAGCGTGTGGGTCTTGGGTTGGTGATGGCTCCACTTGAGTGGATCATTGTCCTTCTCCTTCGGCCACAAGGGGTTCCTCAATGGGTAGGATATGACCAACACCCATTCTTCTTATGCCTTGGGGAGGAATTTCATCACCTACATCACAAGTACCACTTTGCTCCACTTGGGAGCCATTATTCTCTTCAAACTCCACGTTACACGTCTCCTCAATGAGTCCGGTGGACTTGTTGAGGACACGGTAAGCATGAGAGTTTGTAGCATAACCAACAAATATGCCCTCATGAGCTCTAGCCTCAAATTTAGACAAACGAACACCTTTCTTGAGAATGAAACACTTACACCCGAACACCCGGAAGTACTTGAGGTTGGGCTTGTTACCGGTAAGTATTTCATAATGAGTCTTGTTCAAGACTTTGCGGAGATAGAGCCGATTGGATGCATGACATGCTATGTTGATGGCTTCGGCCCAAAAGTCGTAAGGAGACTTGAACTCCGCCATCATGGTCCTTTACGCATCCATCAACGTCCGGTTCTTCCTCTCCGCGACACCATTTTGTTGAGGGGTGTAGGGTGCAGAATATTGATGCTTGATTCCCTCATCACTAAGAAACTCGTCCAAGGTGTAGTTCTTGAACTCGATGCCATTGTCACTCCTTATTTACAAGATATTTGCATCATGTTGACGTTGAGTTTCATTTGCAAAGTCGATGACAGTTTGTTGAGTCTCACTCTTCCTCTTGAAGAAATATACTCAGGTGTATATTGAATAATCATCCACAATCACCAAGCATTACTTTCTACCGCCAAGACTATCAAAGGATGGAGGCCCAAATAGATCCATGTGAAGGAGCTCCAAGGGTCTCTTCGAGTAGATGATAGTCGTGGGAGGGTGAGCCTTCTCATGTAGCTTTCCTTTGATACAAGCACTACAAGCACGATCTTTGGCAAAACTAACATTTGTTAGTCCACGGACATGGTCCCCCTTGGGAGGACTTTGCAAATATCTCATATTGACATGGGCTAAACGGCGATGCCAAAGCCATCCCACATCGACTTTAGCCATTAGGCATGTCACGGTCTTAGTGAGTCACTCTGAAAAGTTAATCACATAAAGACCGTTCTTGACATGCCCAACGAAGGCTACTTTAAGAGTCTTGCTCCTCAAGAGGGCCACGGTATCAATATCAAAGAATGTGGCAAAGCCCATGAGTGCAAGTTGACGAACGGAAAGTAGATTGTATGCAAGGGACTCAACAAGCATGACTTTCTCGATCGTGAGATCATGAGAAATGACAACCTTGCCAAGACCCAATACCTTAGAAGACGAGGCATCACCCCACTCGACATTTGTGGGCATAGATGGAATCTTTTGCACGTCCACCACCAAGTCTTTGCTTCCGGTCATATGATTTGTGGCTCCACTATCGAGCAACCATGATTCCCCACCGGAAGCAAACACCTACAAGAGATCAATGCTTGGTTTTAGGTTCCCATTTTTTAATGGGTCCTTTGATGTTAGTAACAAGGGTCTTAGGAACCAAAATAGACCATTCAATGTACTCATAAAGAGAACCAACAAATTTAGCATAAACATGCCCATCACTAGCACGACACAACACATAAGAAGGGTTAAAGTCGCCGACTTTGTTGGGAGGGGAGGCGTTGCCCTTTTTGACGTTGCCACCCTTTGCATTGTTCTTCTTCTCCTTTGAAGCACCCTCTCCCTCCTTCACAAAGGTTTTCTTGAGAGGAGGAAGGTCGTTTGGTCTTGTCATTTTTCTTCTTGTCATTGGACTTGGGTGTGAACCCAATTCCCTCCTTGGCTACAACTTCCTTTTGATTGCTCAAAAGGTCATTGAGATTCCTCTCACCTTGTATACACGACACAAGGCCTTTCATAAGTTGTTCCTTCAACTTGGTATTCTCCTCCACAAGACGCACATGCTCACAACACGGGTTAGTAGCATTTGCGTTATCAATTAAGACCATATGAGGACAGGTGGCTTTCTGCTTGGTTAGCTTCACTTGGAGTTGATCATTAGACTCTTTGAGGCTAGCATGAGCACCCTTCAAGGCCTTGTGAACCTTGTCAAGTAAATCAAACTCCTTCTCGAGTCTAGCATGGTCAAGCCCAAGTTTAGCTTTCTCGAAATTTAGCACACGAGATACAACAAGAGCGTGATCAAGATCTTTCTTTAATTTGGCATGGTCATCATTGTGTGACTCCTCAAGAGCCAAACGATGCCCACGCTCTTCCTCAAGAGCATTAGAGAGATCTGATATCTCATCGGCATAGTGACGACTATGACCTTCCATCTTAGAGATGGTTTCTTCATGAGCCTCGATCATGTCATTGGCTTCACCAAGTTGTTCCAAGAGAGCAATGAAGTGCTTCTTGGATTTGCCCTTGAGCTTACTCATAAAAGACTCAAATTCATTCACTTCCTCATTAGACCCCTCACTATCATCAATGCAATCTGTCAAGGAGGGATTAGTAATGATGGTTATTTTGATGTTGGTGGTTACCTTGTTGGTAGGTTTAGCCATGAGGCACTTGGCGGTGATGTTCTCGTTAGGTGAGTTGAAGAGAGACACCCGTGGAGTTGTGGCAATGGCAACGGAGGCCATGGCCATGGCTTCACCATCTTCATCATCATCATCATCCTCATGGTATTCTTCTTGAACCACCAACCCTTGAGTAGGAGTCTTTTTGGTGAAGTTCTTCTTGTTGGGGAAGGACTTGGCTTTGTCTTTTCGGATGAGCTTTCCACCATCGTCTTCCCGCTTATCGTAAGGGCAATCCATAACAAAATGGATCACATTTACATAATTATAACATGTTCTCACACGTTGCTTGAACTTTAAGCCACTTGAGTTGTTCTTGTTGAAGTTGTGCCTTGTGTTCTTCTTGCTCCAAAATTGCCTTGAAGCAAGAGCCATGTGCTCGTGATAATCATATTTCGTATCTTCGGGGTTGCTCTCCTCATCTTCCTCTTCTTCCTCTTCTTCCACACTAACCTTGGCCTTCAAGGCAAGGTTGGGCTTCTTTGATCTTTGAGATAGCAACACCGCGTTGTCGGCGGTCTTGTCCAAGATCCTCATTGCCACAAACTCATCCAACACTTCATTTGAGGACAAGGTGTGGAAGTCTGGTCTTTGACGGATGATGGAGGACATGGCCTTGTGGTAGGGCATCATGGCCTTGAGGAACTTGCGCTTGATCCAATTGTCATCTGTATCCTTACTCCCATTATCTCAGAGTGAGACAGCAAGAGTGGTCAATCTCCGGTAAAGCACACGAGGTTCTTCATCTTCATTCATTGCAAACTCATCGGCTTCATCTTGCACCACTTCATAGTAGGAGCGTTGAATGCTAGCGCTTCCCTTGTAGAGGGAAACAACATGGTGCCATGCTTCCTTTGCCACGGTGAAAGGTCGGAGATGTGTAATGTCTTCGGGTGGAATTGCATCTTGAAGGGTGAAGAGAGTGTTCTCATTGAATTGATTATCCGCGGCTTCTCTTGGGGTGAAGTTGTTTGGGTCATGCAGATAGAAACCTTCTTCAGTAATTCTCCAAAGATTAGTGTTAACATGTTTTAAATGACGCTTAAAGCGATAGACCCAAGCATCAAAATCTTCATTTTTCACAATCTTAGGAGGAGGGCTGGCATGATTTAAATGAGTCGGGGGAATCGGTCCTCCATAAGTAAGTGGAGGTTCCACATGGGCAAAGATGTCGTTGCCATTTTTACCACTAGTAGAAGGACCCTTTTCACTAGTAGCTTCCCCCTTGTCGGAGTTAGCATTCGTCACCTTGTTACTGGGATCACCCACTTTCATCGGTGAGGTAGATAGTTTAAGCTCTTCTAAGAATTTATTAAACATGCTTTCAACCTCGGTCGTCATGGCGGTTTTCAATGTGTCCAAAGCCACATTGAATTCCTCATGAGAGACCGCGGTTCCCCCATCGGCCGTAGATGAGACCGGATTCACAACGGAGTGCTCCTCCCCACCGTCTATGATGTCAACCATACTCTTTGGATGGCAAAGTCCTTAGTAAAGAGACGAGGCTCTGATACCAATTGAAAGGATCGATATGGTTGACTAAAGGGGGGGTGAATAGGCAACTAACAATTTTTAGCTTTTCTTTACCAAATATTAACTTTCATCAAAGTAGGTTGTCTAGATATGCAACTAGGTGAGCAACCTATATGATGCAACAACAATAAGCACACAAGCAAGCAAGGATAGAACACAATATAGCTTGCACAAGTAAAGGTGAGAGATAACCAAAAGGGGAACCGATGGAGACGAGGATATGTTACCGAAGTTCCTTCCTTTTGAGGGGAAGTACGTCTCCGTTAGAGCGGTGTGGAGGCCCAATGCTCCCCAAGAAGCCACTAGGGCCACCGTATTCTCCTCACGCCCTCACACAATGCGAGATGCCATGATTCCACTATTGGTGCCCTTGGAGGCGGCGATCGAACCTTTACAAACAAGGTTGGGGCAATCTCCACAACTTAATTGGAGGCTCCCAACGACACCACGAAGCTTCACCACAATGGAATATGGCTCCGAGGTGACCTCAACCGTCTAGGGTGCTAAAACACCCAAGAGTAACAAGATACACAAGGGATTAGTGGGGGAATCAAATTTCTCTTGGTGGAAGTGTAGATCGGGGCCTTCTCAACCAATCCCTAGAAAATCAACAAGTTTGATTAGCTAGGTAGAGAGATCAGGCGAAAATGGAGCTTGGAGCAACAATGGAGTTTGGGGATGGGAGAGGTGAGTCTTCTTGGAGAAGAAGACCCCTTTATATTGTGGGGGGGACACATCCAACCGTTATGCAGCCCGTAGCCCGCATCTGGGCGGTATTATCGCTGGAGGAGCGGTAGTACCGCTGCCACAGCAGTACTACCGCTGTGGCAAGCAAGCATAGGGCAACCAGGGCCGGAGGGGAGAAGAAATACACGCACTAGGGCGGTACTACCGCCCTGAGGACGGTACTACCGCCGATAGGCGGTACTGCCGCTGAAAAACAAAGGAGGGCAGTGAGCTGAGCGGCAGTTGGAGCGGACGTAGGAGCAGTACTACCGCTATGGCAACGGTACTACCACGCCCTACTGTCGTCCCTACTGTCGCTCCCCTGCGTGGTCCTTTTACGAAAACCCGACACAAAAAATCGAGACCACAGCCGGGGCAGTAGTACCAACGGCACTAACAAGCGGTACTACCGCCCTGGCCACGGTACTACTGCTTAGCACAAGGCACCCCTTGTTTTGCACAACACGGAAACTCCACCGAAGCAGGAAGAAAGCGTGGATGCAAGGAGAATGTGAACGAGATGATTCCACCCATACTCTTCCGAAACGGATCCCCTCTTGATAGTACGGTTATCTCTACGACTCAATTCCACCGAAAAGAAACGAAGGAAAATAATCCGTCTAAAGTGAAGTCCTCGAGGGGTAACAATCGCATATTACCCTTATATTAGATCACCTGAAACACTTAGTGCACACGATTAGTCCGCAAACGTATTGTCATCAACCACCAAAACTACTAAGGGATAAATATGCCCTGATATGTCTCCAACGTATCTATAATTTATGAAGCATTCATGCTATTATATTATCTGTTTTGGAAGTTTATGGGCTTTATTATACACTTTTATATTATGTTTGGGACTAACCTACTAACCGAAGGCCCAGCCCATATTGTTCTTTTCTTGCCTATTTCAGTGTTTCGAAGAAAAGGAATATCAAACGGAGTCCAAACGGAATGAAACCTTTGGGAAAGTTATTTTTGGAACGGAAGCAATCCAGGGGACTTGGACTGCACGTAAGGGAAGCTTCGAGGTGGCCATGAGGCAGGGATGCGCGCCCTACCCCCCTGGGCGCGCCCCCACCCTCGTGGGCCCCTCGTGGCTCCCCTGACCGACTTCTTTCACCTATATATGTCCATATACACTAAAAACATTGAGGAGCACAATAGATCGGGAGTTCCGCTGCCGCAAGCCTCTGTAGCCACCAAAAACCTCTCGGGAGCCCTTTCCGGCACCCTACCGGAGGGGGAACCCATCACCGGTGGCCATCTTCATCATCCCGACGCTCTCCATGACGAGGAGGGAGTAGTTCACCCTCGGGGCTAAGGGTATGTACCAGTAGCTATTTGTTTGATCTCTCTCTCTCTCTCTCTCTCTCTCTCTCTCTCTCTCGTGTTCTTGAGGTGATATGATCTTGATGTATCGCGAGCTTTGCTATTATAGTTGGATCTTATGATGTTTGTCCCCCTCTACTCTCTTGTAATGGATTGAGTTTTCCCTTTGAACTTATCTTATCGGATTGAGTCTTTAAGGATTTGAGAACACTTGATGTGTGTCTTGTCGTGCTTATCTGTGGTGACAATGGGATATTCACGTGATCTACTTGATGTATGTTTTGGTGATCAACTTGCGGGTTCCATGAACTTATGCATAGGGGTTGGCTCACATTTTCGTCTTGACTCTCCGGTAGAAACTTTGGGGCACTCTTTGAAGTACTCTGTGTTGGTTGAATAGATGAATCTGAGATTGTGTGATGCATATCGTATAATCATGCCCACGGATACTTAAGGTGACATTGGAGTATCTAGGTGACATTAGGGTTTTGGTTGATTTGTGTCTTAAGGTGTTATTCTAGTATGAACTCTATGATAGATGGAACGGAAAGAATAGCTTCGTGTTATTTTACTATGGACTCTTGAATAGATCGATCAAAAAGGATAACTAAGGTGGTTTCGTACCCTACCATAATCTCTTCGTTTGTTCTCCTCTATTAGTAACTTTGGAGTGACTCTTTGTTGCATGTTGAGGGATAGTTATATGATCCAGTTATGTTATTATTGTTGAGAGAACTTGCACTAGTGAAAGTATGAACCCTAGGCCTTGTTTCCTACCATTGCAATACCATTTGTGCTCACTTTTATCATTAGTAACCTTGCTGTTTTTATTTTTTTAGATTACAAAAACCTATATCTACCATCCATATTGCACTTGTATCACCATATCTTCACCGAACTAGTGCACCTATACAATTTACCATTGCATTGATTGTGTTGGGGTCACAAGAGACTCTTTGTTATTTGGTTGCAGGGTTGTTTGAGAGAGACCATCTTCATCCTACACCTCCCACGGATTGGTAAACCTTAGGTCATCCACTTGAGGGAAATTTGCTATTGTCCTACAAACCTCTGCACTTAGAGGCCCAACAACGTCTACAATAAGAAGGTTGTGTAGTAGACATCAAGCTCTTTTCTGGCGTCGTGGCCGGGGAGGTGAGTGCTTGAAGGTATATCTTTAGATCTTGCAATCGAATCTTTTTGTTTCTTATTTTATCATTAGTTTAGTTTATAAAAGAAAACTACAAAAAATGGAATTGAGTTTGTCTCATACGCTTTATCTTTTTAATATCTTTCGTGAGAATGATGGTAAGGAAAATTGTGCTCAAGTGCTAGAAGAAGAAGTCTATAAAATACTTGGCACTAAATATGTGAATGATGAGCATGATTGCAATGTTGTTAGTATGAATTCTTTGAATACCCATGATGCTAATGATATGAAAAGACACAAGCTTGTGGAAGCTATGTTTGATGAAGATGATATTTTTTGTCCCCCAAGTTTTGATGAGCAAATTTATTATTATGATAGCATGCCTCCTATTTATGATGATTATTGTGATGATATCTATGCTATAATGATTAATAAAAGTTCTATGCTTGTAGATCATGAAAAAATGCTTTATGTGTTAGTTATATTGTTGAATTCATTCATGATGCTACTAAAAATTATTATGAGGGAGGAACATATGCTTGTAGGAGTTGCAATGATATCAAGTTTCCTCTCTATGTGCTTAAAGTTTTAAAGTTATGCTTGTTCTGCCTTCCTATGCTAGTTGATTATTGCTCCCATAAGTTGTTTGCTCACAAAATCCCTATGCATAGGAAGTGGGTTAGACTTAAATGTTCTAGTCATATTCTTCATGATGCTCTCCTTATGTTTCAATTCTTATCTTTTATGTGAGCATCATTGAAATCATCATGCCTAGCTAGGGGCGTTAAACGATAGCGCTTGTTAGGAGGCAACCCAATTTTATTTTTGTTCCTTGCTTTTTGTTCCTTTTTAGTAATAAATAATTCATCTAGCATCTGTTTATATGTGTTTTTATGCTTTAATTAGTGTTTGTGCCAAGTAGAGCCTTTGGGAAGTCTTGGGTGAAGTCTATGCTATCTTGCTGTAAAAAATAGAAACTTTTGCGCTCACAAGATTAGCTGCCATGTTTTACTGGAGAGTGATTTTAGGTTGATTCTTTTTTAAGATGATTAATAGACAAATTCCTCAGGTCCACCAATTTATTTAAGAATTTTTGGAGTTACAGAAGTATTCGAATGATACAGATTACTACAGACTGTTCTGTTTTTGACAGATTCTGTTTTCTATGTGTTGTTTGCTTATTTTGATGAATCTATGAGTAGTATCGGAGGGTATGAACTACCGAAAAGTTGGTATAAAGTAGATATTACACCAATATGAATAAATAATGAGTTCATTACAGTACCTTATGTGGTGGTTTTTCTTTCTTACACTAACGGAGCTTACGAGTTTTGTGTTGTGAAGTTTTCAAGTTTTGGGTAAAGATTCGATGGACTATGGAATAAGGAGTGGCAAGAGCCTAAGCTTGGGGATTCCCAAGGCATCCCAAGGTAATATTCAAGGACAACCAAGATCCTAAGCTTGGGGATGCCCCGGAAGGCATCCCCTCTTTCGTCTTCGTTCATCGGTAACTTTACTTGGAGCTATATTTTTATTCACCACATGATATGTGTTTTGCTTGGAGCGTCATTTTATTTTGTTAGTATTTTATTGCTGTTATTTAGAATAATGTTTTGCATCTATATTTTTAATAAAAATGTCAAGGATAGCCTTTACCATGCTTATTTTGCAAGTATACATATTGCTGTTTCAAAACAGAAAGTTTATCGCTGTTGCAAAAATTCCCTAGAAAAGTCATAGAATACTATAATATTGACACTTTTTGCATATTGAGCTCTGATAAATCTTCTACAATGTAGTATTTTTCTCATAATTTTTGTAGTTAGGTAAGTATGATGAATCTTGCATTCTTTATAGACTATACTGTTTTGGCAGATTGCTGTTATGTTTGCATTGTTTGCATATGTTTGCTTGTTTAATGATTCTATTTTAGGATAGGAGTATTAAATATGTAGAGACATTTAGTATGCAATGTTGAATAATAATTTTAGTGATTTGTTACAGTAGAAAATTATAAGGTTTTTGCATTGGTTTATACTAACTTATCTCACGAGTTCTTGTTGAGTTTGGTGTGGAGGAAGCTTTCGAGATTTAGGAAACCGAGATATAAAAGGAGTTAAGGAGACACAAAAGCTCAAGCTTGGGGATGCCCAAGGCACCCCAAGATAATATTTCAATAAGTCTCAAGCATCTAAGCTTGGGGATGCCCCGGTAGGCATCCCACCTTTCTTCTTCGACAATTATCGGTTAGTATCGGTTGAACCTAAGTTTTTGCTTCTTCACATGAGTTGTGCTATCCTTGCAATGCCATGTTATTTTGTTTTGCTTGCTGTTTGAATAAAGTACTTAAGATCTGAAATACTTAAATGAGAGAGAGTCCTCACATAGCTAAATAATTATTTGACTACTCATTGATCTTCACTTATATCTTTTTGGAGTAGTTTGTCATTTACTCGTGTGCTTCACTTATATCCTATGAGTAAATGGTTGAATGAGTTGAATGTCATAAATCTGAAATTATATATGCTTCATATGCCTACCCCATGGGGAGTAATGACTTCACATCTAATAAGTAGAGGTGGTAAATTTATTGAAGGATTAGCAAACAATGTATTGGTCACTTGAACAATTCATGAAAGAATATTAAAGGAAGAGAGATTTCACATATAAATACACTATCTTAGACATCTTCTATGATTGTGAGACCCATTAATTATTTTCAAACCTGAGCAAATTAGTTGAAATTGGACAAGGAAGACAACATAATGAGTTATGCTTGGGTATATTTGTATCGAAATTATATTGTTATAGATCCTCCAACATGTGGTGCTTGCTGTTTAGAATCCTTTGCTAGCCTAAATATCTGTACTAAGCGGGAATACTGCTTGTGCATCCAAATCCCTTGAACCAAGTTTCTTCCATGAGTGTCCACCAGACCTACCTATATGCGGTATTTACCTGCCGTTCCAAGTAAATTTGCATGTGCCAAACTCTAAACCTTCAAACGATAATCCGTTTTGTATGCCCGAATCGCTCATGTAGCGACTAGGGGCTGTCAGTATCTTCCATGCTAGGTGGGTTATTCTCACGATGAGTGGACTCCGCTCATCATTCATGAGAAAAATAGCTAGTAACTGGGATGCCCAGTCCCATGATCAAAAGATCAAAATCAAATCAAAATAATTGCAAATAAAACTCCCCCGGGATTGTTGATAGTTGGACGGCACCCGTTGTTTCAGACAAGCCGTGGAGTGTGATTGTTGGTGGAGGGGGAGTAAAAAAAACTTTACCATTCTGTTTGGGAACCGCCTATAATGTATGTAGTATGGAAGATATTGGGAACTCTTGGTTGTTATGTTGACAATGAAACATATCTCTCAAAATTATTTATCCCCATTTCAAAATCGAGCTCTGGCACCTCTGCAAATCCCCGCTTCCCTCTGCGAAGGGCCTATCTTTTACTTTTATGCAAGAGTCAGCAGTATTCCTTCTCATTCCTACCTACTCTTTAGTTGGCAAGCATCGTGTGTTGGGGAAAGATCTAAGCATATATGGCCATTCAAATATATTTGATCATGAATTATTATTGTTGACAATTATTTATATGATAAGTAAGTTGGGAGGTGAAACATTAAGCCCCTATCTTTCTCTGTGTTCGATCGATGCTATTTGTTCTAAAAATATACTTGGAGTGGTAGCAATCATGGAAGACTATATGATAGTTGAGTATGTGGAGTTTGCTAAATCAAAGCTCTGACATGGACCCTTCCTGAAAATAAGATGAATTGCAATTGTTTGATGACTGAGAATGAAGTTTGCTAGTTTTCAAGAAAGTTTATGGTCTATGCTTTACATGTGAATAGCTTGTTACTTGATCATTAAAAGTTTTATGAGATGAACTACTATTATGACATATAATGATGCTTGAAAAGGTGACTGAAATTATCATTGATCAAACTTATGCACCTGCTAGCATTCACACTTCATAAATTCTTTCTTTTATCATTTACCTACTCGAGGACGAGCAGGAATTAAGCTTGGGGATGCTGATACGTCTCCAACGTATCTATAATTTATGAAGCATTCATGCTATTATATTATCTGTTTTGGATGTTTATGGGCTTTATTATACACTTTTATATTACTTTTGGGACTAACCTACTAACCGGAGGCCCAACCCATATTGTTGTTTTCTTGCCTATTTCAGTGTTTCGAAGAAAAGGAATATCAAATGGAGTCCAAACGGAATGAAACCTTCGGGAAAGTTATTTTTGGAATGGAAGCAATCCAGGGGTCTTGGAGTGCACGTAAGGGAAGCTTCGAGGTGGCCACGAGACAGGGAGGCGCGCCCTACCCCTAGGCGCACCCCCCACCCTCATGGGCCCCTCGCGGCTCCCCTGACCGACTTCTTTCGCCTATATATGTCCATAGACCCTAAAAACATCGAGGAGCACAATAGATCAGGAGTTCCGCCGCCGCAAGCCTCTGTAGCCACCAAAAACCTCTCGGGAGCCCTTTCTAGCACCCTGCCGGAGGGGGAACCCATCACCGGTGGCCATCTTCATCATCCCGGCGCTCTCCATGACGAGGAGGGAGTAGTTCACCCTCGGGATGAGGGTATGTACCAGTAGCTATGTGTTTGATCTCTCTCTCTCGTGTTCTTGAGGTGATACGATCTTGATGTATCGCGAGCTTTGCTATTATAGTTGGATCTTATGATGTTTCTGCCCCTCTACTCTCTTGTAATGGATTGAGTTTTCCCTTTGAAGTTATCTTATCGGATTGAGTCTTTAAGGATTTGAGAACACTTGATGTATGTCTTGTCGTGCTTATCTGTGGTGACAATGGGATATTCACGTGATCTACTTGATGTATGTTTTGGTGATCAACTTGCGGGTTCCATGAACTTATGCATAGGGGTTGGCACACATTTTCGTCTTGACTCTCTGGTAGAAACTTTGGGGCACTCTTTGAAGTACTCTGTGTTGGTTGAATAGATGAATCTGAGAGTGTGTGATGCATATCGTATAATCATGCCCACGGATACTTGAGATGACATTGGAGTATCTAGGTGACATTAGGGTTTTGGTTGATTTGTGTCTTAAGGTGTTATTCTAGTATGAACTCTATGATAGATCGAATGGAAAGAATAGCGTCGTGTTATTTTACTACAGACTCTTGAATAGATCGACCAAAAAGGATAGCGTTGAGGTGGTTTCGTACCCTACCGTTATTTCTTCGTTTGTTCTCTGCTATTAGTAACTTTGGAGTGACTCTTTGCTGCATGTTGAGGGATAGTTATATGATCCAGTTATGTTATTATTGTTGAGAGAACTTGCACTAGTGAAAGTATGAACCCTAGGCCTTGTTTCCTACCATTGCAATAGCGTTTGTGCTCACTTTTATCATTAGTTACCTTGCTGTTTTTTATATTTTCGGATTACAAAATCCTATATCTACCATCCATATTGCACTTGTATCACCATCTCTTCGCCGAACTAGTGCACCTATACAATTTACCATTGTATTGGGTGTGTTGGGGACACAAGAGACTCTTTGTTATTTGGTTGCAGGGTTGTTTGAGAGAGACCATCTTCATCCTACACCTTCCACGGATTGATAAACCTTAGGCCATCCACTTGAGGGAAATTTGCTATTGTCCTACAAACCTCTGCACTTGGAGGCCCAACAACGTCTACAAGAAGTTATGTAGTAGACGTCATGCCCTTACACCATCTCTAGCCGATCCTTTAGAAGTTAAAGGACTAAAACAATTAGTGAAAATATATATATATATATATATATAGGGTGGGTCTATTATGATAACACCCCTTAAGACCTTATTCTACTAACACCCAGCTTATTCTGCTAACACTTTAGAACCGCACGGTACTCCTAAACCGAACCTCATCCCACCCAACTAACCGAGCCACAAACAGAAGAAAAGAAAGAAAAAACCACCACCCACCCCATGCACCCCACCTCCCTCCCTCCCTCCCCGATCCACCTTCTGCTGCGGCAGACGCGCCGCTGCGCCGCCCCGTACTCTTCCCTCGTCGGCGCCGCCCTGTACTCTTCCCTCGTCGGCGCCGCACCTTTTTCGCCCCGACCCGCGGCCTCCTTCTCGGCGCCGCCGCGCACCCGGCCATGCGCATCTCCCGGGAACAACCTCCTCAGCTCACGCGCCTCCCTCTGCCTCCGTCCTCACGCCGCCCCGTGCGTACCTCCACTCACCGCTCCACCGGAGTGCGCGAGGATCCTCTGGCTGGATCAGGCAGCGACGACATCCCCTCCCCCACCCCCGCGTTGGATCCAGCCAGATCCAGCCCCGCCGCACCTCCCAGTTGACTGGATCGAGTACAAATGGCCTGACTGCGCCCGATCCGGACTGCCTGCATCCCACGTCGGTGTCAACCTTCTCTCACCCCCGCGCTCCTCCGGCCGCAGCTATCTCCTCCACCTCTCCCTCACTCCTCTGCTCGTGACAACGACCAGGCCATAAATCCTGGTGAGTCCGCTATCACCTCTTCTCCGGCGCACTCGGCATCGGCGAGAGGCCACCGAGTAGAACCTCTGCTGGCCCCCACCTGTCGCTACCTGCTACTAGCACGGGCAGCTGCTGCCGTCCACAGGGTCCTGCCCAGCGAGCCCTGCCTCGCCGCGGCTCCTCAGGCGGCCGTATCGATTGATGGTGCTCGTGCAGTTCTCCAACTCTGGCCCGTTACCCTTCCTCCCTTCCCTCCCCTCCCAATCCCCGCCTTGACCCGGCCACCACTTTCGCTGCTCCCGGGTCTGGAGCCCTGCTCCTCCCTAATGAGCCGCACATCCTGCTGACCTCCACCCCCTTCTTTTTTTGTGCAGCTCGGCCATGAGCCACACGCAGTTCGCTGCTCATCTCTGTGTGGTCGATGCACAGGCTGTCCGGTCACGGCTCGCTGGTAGTGCTATCATCAGCAAGTCCGCTAGAAAAACAGGGTGTTCCGTGCTGTAGTTTGGCTAGGGGTAGCACGGGGTTCAGTTTATTTGAGTTTTCAGATTTGCAGTGCAATCCAAGCTATTCATTATTCTGTCAGATAAACGACTCTGCGTGGGCTGCAATTGTTGAAAAACAGAAATACGTGGATGAAGTTCATTGTGTGTGTGTTTTGTCTGAAGAGAAATAGAGTGAAAGATGTAGTCTGCTATTCTTTTGCTCTCGGGGTTCATTTTAATTTTCTCTTTGCAGGGAAGATGAAGTGATGCAGCTCGGTTGGATGCCCAGTTACTCAATTTTGTTGTTGCTGAGATCTGCACTTCATTATGAAAACTAAAGTTCATTACCGGGATGGTGTGGTTCGCCTTCGCGGAGGCTGCTGTTTTTTCTAAGTGCAAAGTGTAGCCCATAGAATTTTTTGTAGTTCGACTGGTGGAGAGTACAAATTATGTATGTGTGTGTGTGTTTGTAAAACAATCCAATAGATGTGAAGCTCACTTTGTTCTGTCATGTGGTTAGCTATAAAACTCCTCAATGATTCACTATATCAATGCAACACCTGCAGTGCGTTTGGTCCTCGGATGTGGTTCAATTTTGAGAGTGATGGTGTTCACTTGCACCCAACATGAATGTGCTAAAAATTTAGCGAAACAATGAGATGGTAATGCGGTCCACTTTGATATATGATGTGGTTCACTTGCCCTAGTCTCTGCGGTCCACTCTCGTTCATAAAAAAAATACAACAAAACTCGTATGAGAAAAATAACGCCCGACAAAAGAAATTATGCAGCTCGCTTGCCCGTCCGATGTAGTGCAGTTTTCATTCCGAAGCAGTACGGTCGGCCGTATGATGTTGTTCATCCCGTAACTGCAAAAAAATTGTTACGGAAGCAAAAAAAAGTAATGCGGTTCACTTCTTGATAGTGTTGTGGTTCAATTACACCCGATGTGAAGTGCACTCTACTTTCTCGTTCTTGAAAAAACTATGTTTGAATAAAAGAAACCATGCAGTTCTCTTACCCGTGTGATGCAGTGCGGTTTTTCGTCCGCTGCAGTGTGGTTTTCAATCGGATGAAGTACCCACGTCGATTTGGGTGTCGCGAAAAACAGAGTGTCCGCATTTTGGTAAATTCAAAATTCCTCTTAAACCATAAGGAATTAGCGGAAGTGTTCTACATGAAAGAGTTGCGTATCGTCGATATCTTTCCAATGGCGTATGGTTTGAATCATTCCGACCAGCAGTTTGCAAAAATTTCGCCAAAAACGGCCGCTGCCACTCGTTGTCCGTCGCACGATTTTCAATGTTAACTTAAAACCGTAAGGAATTTCAAAACTATTTCAATATATGAAACTTGCGCCTCGTTCGTAGCTTTCCAACGGCGTATCACACGCCTCGTTTCGATAAACAGTTCAAAAACTGGAGGGAAAACAGTACCGAAAATTTGAAAAAAAATTGAAAAAACAGAATTCCGCGATTTAGTAAATTTGAAACTGCTCTTAAACTGTAACAAATTACAGAAAATAATAGATATTAACAAGATGCGCCTCGATCATATCTTTCCAACGGTGTATCATTTGCTTTATTCTGATAAATGGTTTAGAAAAAATCGCGAAAATACGCTCACTGCCACTCGTCATCCGCTGCGCCGTTTTTGAAACTACTCCTAAACCGCAAGGAATCTCGAAAAATGTTCAACATGGCGAAGTTGCTCCTAATCCATAGCTTTTCAACGGTATATTATATGCCTCGTTCCGATAAATGGTTAAAAACTAGAGCGAAAACAGTACCAGAAAAACACTGCATGCAATTTTTTTGACGCGAAGTTCACTAGTCTCTATTGCAGTGCTCGTCGTCAAAATGATGCAGTGCGCTTCTGTTGAGCGTGCAGTGCCGAAGTGGTGTGCAGAATAGTTATTCTGCTAATATTAGCAGAATAGACCGTCTATATATATATATATATATATATATATATATATATATATATATATATATATATATATATATATATATATATATATACTCCGGCAATTTTTGCGTTTCTAGTCGATCCCCTAAACTTAATGTTGCAAACTTCAATTTGATCAAGTTCAAAGCAGGTTCAACAGAAAGTAGCATGCATTCAAACATAAATATAGATAGTTTTGCATAACCGAACATAAAACATAAATTTAAACTAAGCTAATAAACTACTTTCAGTCGAAGTAGAGGTCGAGCCAATCCTTCCTCGTCAGGTACGGTGTGCCATGAGTCGGGTCCGGGCCGGTGCAGTCATCGTGGTCGTTGGGGAAGGCACTCCTCCACTCGTCAACGTCGATCTCCTCGTCCTCGCCGCCCACCTGGACGCCTTCCGCGCCATCGTCCTCGCCGCCTTCGACCTCGTCATTGGAGGAGAGTGCGATAACCTCGCCGCCCTCCGCGCCAGCAAAGATCGCCTGCTCCACCTCCACAAGCTCCGCGTGCTGGCGGCGGAGCTCTTGCATGTAGGCCTCGTCGGCGGCCTCAGCCTCGAGGCGCTCCCACGCCTCGCGGTCCTCCCGCGCCATAGTCGAGCTCACCACCCCTGGCTCTGGCGGAACGAGGTGGACCGGACGTGTGCCGAAGGGGAAATTGAGCCTAGCCGTCATGTCGTGGTAGAGGACCTGCTAGCGGTCGTACTCCATGGTTGTGAGCTCGGCCGTGTGGAAGCTACCGAGCCACAGGCAGGTGTGGGTCTCTTGCTCTCTAATCTCGGAGACCCACGTCCCCCAACACCACTGCTGGACCCCGAGGTAGGACCTCGTAGTCTGCCGGGTCCGAGGGAGGATGGGGAAGTCCTCGAACCGGCATAGGGGCGCGGCGGCGGGCGGATCGGGGGACATCGATAGCAGATCGATAAAGAACCTGCAGAGGACGACGGGGACACCTTGGCGGCCACCTCGGTGGCAGCGGGCGAAGAGGCCACGATAAACCTCTCTTGGGCCATTGGCTCCTCGAGCTCCGCGGCACACAAGAAGAGGTTGAGGATGGATGCGGCGGCGATGGCGGCGACCTACCAATGGTTACGGGGGTGGTGTGTGTCGGTGAGCGCAGTTGTGGAGTGTGTGCTGTGTGTGGAGGGGGAGGGGGGTTAAGGTGGTGTTTGAGGAAATACCGCAGCAACTGAAAATTTTACTAGGCAGGAGTAACAAGGCGGGGGCTACTAAAAATTTCGATCAGGGGCGAGCAGATATTTTTGAGATTGTGAGGGATGCAGAGGCGAGAGTATTTGGGGAGCGAGCTAGTGTGCTTGACATGCCGGCTGTATACTGTAGCGTAAGCCATAGGCGTATTATACACCGACGGTGCTCCAGAATATTTTGTATTGCATCTCACACAGTTGGTGATAATAAACTGTGTGGGACCTACTTGATTTTTTATTTTGATTTGAATTACATAATGGGATCATTGCGGCAATGGACAGTGTTTGAATTGTAAGACCTTTTATCTGTAGTGAACATGCAACTATATGTGTGTCATAAAAAAATTGGAATTATTCAGGGTTCATTTGGAAATTTTATACATTAAATTGGTTTTCTAGCAATTTTAGGTGCACAGTTCAAAATTAAGGCACATGCTCTAGTCCATAAAAACGGGTTGCAAAATCAAATGTTTGTCCTTGGTTGCAAGCTTAGGTCACATGCAAAAAATCAGAATGAATGTCAAACACCTTGACATTGTCGCTCAGCCACTAACATTGAGATACATGGTTTTAAAATTCTAGTAAATCAAAAATTCGGCTGAAATTCATGAAACTTGACATGATATCATGGTTTTAAAATATTTTCCCATTTGGTGCAGGTTTGGGTATAAGAATCTCGCAAACCGGAGCTTCTCTCACAACAAGCTAGATGGTTTCGGTAGGGAACGTGCCACCTTGGGGGACAAACGATATATGTTGCCTCTTTTTACTTTTTAAATTTTTCTCGTGTCAACATAGAACAACATGAGTGTTGTGTCATTTTTTGGGAGTTTTCGGGGTTCGCTTGGACATTTTTATACATTAACTGAGTTTTCTATGCATTCATGTGCATAATTCAAATTTGAACTACATGCATATGCTCGAGTGCATATAAAGTGCTTCATAATTGGAATGTGTGTTCTTGGTTACATGCTTAAGTCCCATGCAAGAAATGAGAATGAATGTCAAACACCTTGCCACCGTCGCTCAGACGCTAACATTGAGATGGTACATGGTTTTTAAATTCTAGTAAATCGAAAACGCGTCCTAAATTTATGAACCTTGACACACTAGCATGGAACAGCATCAACATGCAGTGGTAAAAATATTGTCCAATTTGGGGCAGGTTGGGGTATATAAGCTTCTCACAAACCAGAGCTTCTCACAACAAGCCTCATGGTTACGGTAGGGAACGTTTCACCTTTCTGGACGAAATGATATCCGTTGCCTCTTCTTGATTTCAATTCTTTTTCTAGTGTCAACATAGAACAACATGAGTGGTGTGTTAAATTTTGGAATTTTTCGGGGTTCGTTAGCACATTTCTTATGCATCAATTGAGTTTTCAATGCATTTATGTGCATAATTCAAATTTGAACTACATGCACATGCTCTAATGCATATAAATTGGTTGAAAATTCAAATATGTGTCCTTTGTTGCATGCTTACGTCCGATGCAAGAAATAGGAATGAATGTCAAACACCCTGCCATCGTCACTCGGTCGTAGACATTGAGATACATAGTTTTTAAATTATAGTAAATCCAAAATTCGTCTGAAATTCATGAAACCTGGCATGCTATCATGGAATGGCACCCGACATGCCATGGTAATTTTTTTGTCCCATTTGGGGCAGGTTTGGGATAAGCTTCTCACAAACTAGAGCTTCTCACAACAAGCCGGATGGTTTCGGTAGGGAACGTTTCACCTTTTTGGACGAAAACGATAGTCGTTGCCTCTTCTTGATTTCAATTTTTTCTCTAGTGTCAACATAGAACAACATGAGTGGTGTGTTAAATTTTGGAATTTTTCGGGGTTCGTTAGCACATTTCTTATGCATCAATTGAGTTTTCAATGCATTTATGTGCATAATTCAAATTTGAACTACATGCACATGCTCTAATGCATATAAATTGGTTGAAAATTCAAATATGTGTCCTTTGTTGCATGCTTACGTCCGATGCAAGAAATAGGAATGAATGTCAAACACCCTGCCATCGTCACTCGGTCGTAGACATTGAGATACATAGTTTTTAAATTATAGTAAATCCAAAATTCGTCTGAAATTCATGAAACCTGGCATGCTATCATGGAATGGCACCCGACATGCCGTGGAAATTTTTTTGTCTCATTTGGGGCAGGTTTGGGTATAAGCTTTTCACAAACCAAAGCTTCTCACAACAATCCTGATGGTTTCGGTAGGAAATATTTCACCTTTCTAGACGAAACGATAGCCGTTGCCTCTTCTTGATTTCAATTTTTTCTCTAGTGTCAACATAGAACAACATGAGTGTTGTGTTAAATTTTGGAATTTTCTAGGGTTCGTTAGCACATTATTTCTTATGCATTAATTGAGTTTTCAATGCATTTATGTGCATAATTCAAATTTGAACTACATGCACATGCTCTAATGCATATAAATTGGTTTAAAATTCAAATTTGTGTCCTTGGTTTCATGCTTAGGCCCCATGCAAGAAATGGGAATGAATGTCAAACACCCTGCCATCGTCACTCGGCCGCAAACATTGAGATACCTAGTTTTTAAATTCTAGTAAATTCAAAGCTCGTCTAAAATTCATGAAACTTGGCATGCTATCATGGAGCGGTATCAACATGCCGTGGTAAATTTTTTGTGCCATTTGGGGGCAGGTTTGGGTATATCACTACTGGAATCAGGAACTTTGCCGTCAGCCGGTTCTTGCCGTCAGCTAGTTGATGGCAAAGAGGGTCTTTGCCATCAGCTTGAAAAAAAAGGACGGCAAAGAAGTAGCTGACGGCAAAGAAATTGTTTGTCGTCCGCCTTATCTTTGTCGTCCGCTAGCTGATGGCATAGAACTTTTGTCGTCCGCCAACGTACGGCAAAGAGGAAGAGTGGGCCGTTGGTGAGAGCCACCTAACGGCCACTTTCTTTGCCGTCCGCTAGCTGACGATAAAGAATCTTTGCCAATTCTTTGTCATTCACTAGCTGACGGCAAAGAAAGTTGCCAAACTAACGTTCGTTAGCTAGGCTCTTTGTCGTATGCTAGCGGACGGCAAAGAGTTGTGCCCTATCTAACAAAACACCGTCGCCCTCACCCTCTCTCCACCTCTCTCTCCCTCCCCATCCCAATTACCCCGCGCCGTCGCCCCGCCTCACCGCGCCTCCCCGGGCTGCCTCGCCGCCTCGGCCACCCAGCCCCGCCGCGTTGGGCCGCTCCGCCCCAGCCCGCCCCGCTCCGGCCGCCCCGGCCTACCTCGCCGCCCCGCCGCACGGCGACGCCCCGGCCACCCTGCCCCGTCCACGCCGGCCCCGGCCGCCCCGACCGCTCTGCCCCGCCGCCCCGGCCGTTCCAAGGTGAGACTATTTTTTCTATTTTTTTAGATTTAGTTTAATTAGATTTAGTATAATTTAGTTCAGGTTTTGTTTAGTTTAGTTAGTATAGTTTATGTTTAGTTTAGGTTGGGTTAGGTTAAGTTTCTGGTTTAGTTTAGGTTTAGTTTAGGTTTAGATTAGTTTAGTTTAGGTTAAGTTTCTGGTTTATTTTGAACATGTGAAATTTGTTGTTTTTTAGTTAAAGCATTTATTCCCGCAACGACATCGACGATGCCTATCCCGTATCCTCGTCGTCGACTCGACGAAGGAGGCCTGCTCGATCAGAGGGGCCATGTACGAGACTGAGCTCTGTCGGGCTGGTACTGGGAGGTTCTACCTTCCGGGGGGCGCAGCTTGGTGAGGAGTCAGCCCGTCGTTGACTAGAACCTTGTTTGGTGGCGGTCGCGTGGGCCAGTGATGGTGCCGAGGATTTCGGACACCGCGGAGGTGGTACGTCACCGTGTCAGCAAGGAGGACGAGCACGTCTATCGCTACATGGTTGTGTTGGAGGGCAGGTTCAACAATACCTGGCAGGTTCTTTAGGGACCTCACTGGAGCTACGATCCTGTGATGGTTCCTTCTCTTTGGGTGTCCACCACCCATGTCGATACCCGTCGTTCGCTATGGTTCTAGCTGTATTAGCGATGCTATATGTATGATACTATTCGAGATGTATTAGTGATAATATTCGACGATGTACGGATGCAAGAGATGATGTAGTTTTGCTTATTGAATGCATGCTAATTTAGTTTACCTGGGGACGAGTGGGTTAGGGGGTTCCTCAGTGTAGATGGTACCCTAAATAGCAAGTATCATCAGTGGGAGATACATGTGGTCATCGCTGTCGAATACTACATCCACGTCCCACAAGTGACACAGGGGTCCTGCATTCGCAGCAACAGTGATCGGCGTCGATGGCGGTCGAACACCGTCGCAAATTTGTCTGGTAGCCTCTGACATGACGATTGAAAGCTAAGTGTTGACACTTGAAACACCCAAACTGGCTCAACTTGGTTTGGTTGCTTGAACTTTCAAAACTTGGTTTTAATCCTCATTGCAAAGGCTGCCAGACAAATTTGCTAAGGTGTTCGACCGTCATCGGCCACCAGAACTATTGTTGCGGGACGCCGGGCGCCGGGGTCACTTGTGGGACGTGGATATAGTGTTCAACTTCAAGCGCCTCATGTATCTTTTGCCGATGATACTTGCTATTTAGGGTTCTATCGACGCTGAGGAACCCCTAACCCGCTTGTCTTGTTGTAAATATTTAGTTAGGTTGACGAAAAAAAATATTGCTATGAAACTCATCTTTTGATTTAAATGTGCAGTTTTTGCGTCGCTGCGAGGGTCTAGTGTTCGACGAGCTCCGCCCATGCGTTCGTGGGTTAGCACAAATGACATCTCCTTCCCCCTTGATTTGCTCTGTTCCGGTCTTCGTGTCGATGAAACTTGCTAGCTATAGGTGTCTTCAATCATCAGTATGCGTGACCACTATGTGTCTCCCGTTCGAAAGGGTTACATCTATAAAATGCATGCATTTGCATATTTATAACTGTGATTCTTTTGAATTTTCCAACGTTATCCATGGACAGCCCAAGTATGTGTAGATTGGGTTTGTTTTCCCATATGCTCTGCTCCGGATCCGATGCAGAATTTCGTCAGTGCCTCCCTGTTGTTCTCCGGGTACACATCCTCTCTGCTTATTGCGGAGACGTGTATCAGGAGAACAACAGGGAGGTGCTACCGAAATTTGCGTCGGATCCGGAGTAGAGCATGGGAAAACGAACCCAATCTGCACATACTCGGGTGGGATTAGGACCTATCTTTACCTATTAGCATCTAGGTTGCATGGACATAATAAAAGTGACAAACTCCATTAACTGATGACTATATACATGCTGATTAATTTATATATATATTTCTTATGTGTCCAGTAGCTAGGCAAGATGAGTGATCGTGCGTGCATGTACCGAAATTTGCGTCGGATCCGGAGTAGAGCATGGGAAAACGAACCCAATCTACACATACTCGGGTGGGATTAGGACCTATCTTTACCTATTAGCGTCTAGGTTGCATGGACATAATAAAAGTGACAAACTCCATTAACTGATGACTATATACATGCTGATTAATTTATATATATATATATCTTATGTGTCCAGTAGCTAGGCAAGATGAGTGATCGTGCGTGGATGTACACCGGCCACACTAGTCAGAAAAACATGACAGCTGAATGGTTAACAAAAACCAAGGGGTTTCTGAGAATCGCATTTGCAAATGGCCAGAGGCCAAACTGGTGCCCCTGTGCAGGGTGCAATAATTGGCACAAGAGGACAGAGGATGAAATGGGCAAACACTTGCAGAAGAGGGGTTTTACACCAGATTATACGGTGTGGACATTTCATGGCCAGTCTAGCCAACGCGCCAGAGCTGAGGTGCTTCGTCGTTGCACTGATGAGCATGGTACCGGGATGCAAGACATGGTGCAAGACTTGCCGGCGTATGCGTACCTGAACTATTGTCCCATTTGCAAGTCATCTAGGTATGTTGTGATAGACAACGGTATGGGTGAGAAGACGCAGACCAAAATCCCCGTTAATGTTCTTCGGTATATGCCAATCGTACCAAGACTTCAAGGTCTTTTCATAGTTGAAGAGATGGTAGGACAGATGACATGGCACAAAACGGGCAAAAGAACCCAACTAGATGCAGATGGGAAGCTGATGATGGTGCACACATCAGATGGTGAAGCGTGGAAGCGCTTCGATGCATTACATGACGACAAAGCGGCAGATCTGAGGCATCCTCGAGTCGCCATCAGCACAGATGGTTTCAATGTGTTTGGTCTGACAGCAACCCAATACAGTTGTTGGCCCATATTTGTCATTCCACTCAATCCCCCCGGACAGATTATGCAAAGAAAGAACATTTTCTTGACATTGAAAATTCCAGGGCCAAACTATCCGGGGAAGAAAATGAATGTGTACATGCAGCCGCTGATGGACAAATTGCAAGAAGCCTAGGATAATGGGTTCAAGACATACGACGCCTTTAGCAAAAAGAACTTCTTAATGCGTGTGTGGTACATGTACTCGACGCATGACTTGCTGGCGTATGTGCTATTCGTTTGATGGTGTGTGCATGGAAGGTTCTCGTGCCCCGCATGCAAGGGAGCTCTTCAGTTTCGTTGGCTTGAGGCTGGTCACAAGTTTTCTTGCTTCAACATGCATAGACCGTTCCTGCATCCTCGCCATAAGTTCCGGAAATATATACAAGCAGAACTTCATCAAAGGTAGAGTTGTGAAAGAATCTGCACCACCTCCGTTGATAGGCCAAGAGATCCTGGATCAGTTAAACGCTCTCGAGCCACATCCAGAGCGCCCAGGGTATTTCAAGGGGTATAATTCGCAACATGCCTGGACTCACAAGACATGCTTGTGGGATCTGCCTTACTTCAAAGACTTCCTTTGCCCACACAACATCGACGTGATGCACACTGAGAAGAATATCGATGAGGCACTTTTTGGTACATTGTTTGGCATAGATGGGAAGTCAAAGGATAATCCTAAGGCAAGAGCCGATCAGGAGGCGCTATGTCATAGACCGTTACAAAACATGCAACCACCAAAAGGAAAGAAGAACTGGAGAAAGCCAAAGGCATGGTTCAATCTTGGAAGGCCAGCTATGAGGGAAATTATCTTGTGGGTGAAAATGCAGTTTATATTCCCCGATGGGTATGCATCGAATCTAAAGAGGGGAGCGAGTCTTGAAAAATTGGACATATTTGGTCTTAAGAGTCATGATTGGCACATATGGATTGAGCGGGTAATGCAGGTGATGTTGCATGGATTCATCCCTGAGGATGCATGGCTAGTACTGGCAGAGCTGAGCTATTTCTTCTGTGTTCTTTGTGCTAAAGAACTATCGCCTGATGATGACCCACAAGTATAGGGGATCTATCGTAGTCCTTTCGATAAATAAGAGTGTCGAACCCAACGAGGAGCATAAGGAAATGACAAGCAGTTTTCAATAAGGTATTCTCTCCAAGCACTGAAATTATCGGTAACAGATACTTTTGTGATAAGGTAATTTGTAATGGGTAACAAGTAACAAAAGTAAACAAGGTGCAGCAAGGTGGCCCAGTCCTTTTTTTAGCAAAGGAAAAGCCTGGACAAACTCTTATATAAAGCAAAGCGCTCCCGAGGACACATGGGAATTATCGTCAAGCTAATTTTCATCATGCTCATATGATTCGCGTTCGGTACTTTGATAATTTGATACGCGGGTGGACCGGTGCTTGGGTACTGCCCTTCCTTGGACAAGCATCCCACTTATGACTAACCCCTCTCGCAAGCATCCGCAACTACGAAATAAGAATTAAGGTAAACCTCATAGCATGAAACATATGGATCCAAATCAGCCCCTTACGAAGCAACACATAAACTAGAGTTTAAGCTTCTGTCACTCTAGCAACCCATCATCTACTTATTACTTCCCAGTGCCTTCCCCTAGGCCCAAACAATGGTGAAGTGTCATGTAGTCGGCGTTCACATAACACCACTAGAGGAAAGACAACATACATCTCATCAAAATATCGAACGAATACCAAATTCACATGACTACTTATAACAAGACTTCTCCCATGTCCTTAGGAACAAACGTAACTACTCACAAATCATATTCATGTTCATCATCGGAGGTGTATTAATATGCATAAAGGATCTGAACATATGATCTTCCACCGAATAAACCAACTAGCATCAACTACAAGGAGTAATCAACACTACTAGCAACCCGCAGGTACTAATCTGAGGTTTTGAGACAAAGATCGGATACAAGAGATGAACTAGGGTTTGAGAGGAGATGGTGTTGGTGAAGATGTTGATGGAGATTGACCCCCTCTTGATGAGAGGATTGCTGGTGATGATGACGGTGACGATCTCCCCCTCCCGGAGGGATGTTTCCCCGGCAGAACAGCTCCGCCGGAGCCCTAGATTGGTTCCGCCTCGAGACGGCGACGCTTCATCCCGAAAGCTTCCTTATGATTTTTCCAGGGCAAAAGGCACCATATACCAGAAGATGGGCATCGGGGGGCTTCCAGGTGACCCACGAGGTAGGGGGCACGCCGGGGGGGGGGGTAGGGCGCGCCCTCCACCCTCGTGGACAGTGGGTGGCCCCCCTCTGGTGCTTTCTTCGCCCAATGTTTTTAATATATTCCAAAACTGACTTTCCTGGAGTTTCGGGACTTTTGGAGTTGTGCAGATTAGGTCTCTAATATTTGCTCCTTTTCCAGCCCAGAATTCCAGCTGCCGGCATTCTCCCTCTTCATATAAACCTTGTAAAATAAGATAGAAAAGGCATAAGTATTGTGACATAATGTGTAATAATAGCCCATAATGCAATAAATATCGATATAAAAGCATGATACAAAATGGACGTATCAACTCCCCCAAGCTTAGACTTCGCTTGTCCTCAAGCGAAAGCCAAAATCGAAAAATATGTCCACGTGTTTAGAGATAGAGGTGTCAATAAAATAAAATACGGACATGAGAGCAACACATGTTATATGATTTCTTATGCTAAAGTAACAATCTATTCACAATGTAAAGTATGAATCAGAACTTCATTGAAAACTAGCAAACTATAATCTCGGTCATTGAAGCAATTGCAATTTATCATAACATCAGAAAGAGTAAATATAAGAGCTTTTCAACAAGTCCACATACTCATCTATCATTTAGTCTTTCGCAATTGCTAACACTCACGCAATACTTTTGGGTACGAAGTTTTAATCGGACATAGAGAAAGATAGGGCTTATAGTTTTGCCTCCCAACCTTTTACCTCAAGGGTAACGTCAACAATAATGCTTTATGAAAACCCACATCCAATTGGATATATATAATATCAGGATCCTTCCAGCACATACTTCTTGCCAAAGGATAAAGTGTAAAAAGGAAAGGTGAAGATCACCATGACTCTTGTATAAGGTAGAAGACAAAAATAAAAGATAGGCCCTTCACAGAGGGAAGCAGAGGTTGTCATGTGCTTTTATGGTTGGATGCACAAAATCTTAATGCAAAAGAATGTCACTTTATATTGCCACTTGTGATAGGGACCTTTATTATGTAGTCCGTCGCTTTTATTTCTTCCATATCACAAGCTCGTATAAAGCTTATTTTCTCCATACTAATAGATCATACATATTTAGAGAGCAATTTTTATTGCTTGCACAATGACAACTTACTTGAAGGATCTTACTCAATCCATAGGTAGTATGGCAGACTCTCATGGCAAAATTGGGTTTAAGGATGTTTGGAAGCACAAGTAGTATCTCTACTTGGTGCAAAGAATTTGGCTAGCATGAGGGGGAAAAGCAAGCTCAACATGTTGGATGATCCATGACAATATAATTTATTTCGGATATAAGAAAGCATAACCCATTATGTTGTCTTCCTTGCCCAATATCAACTTTTTAGCATGTCATATTTTAATGAGTGCTCACAATCATAAAAGATGTCCAAGATAGTATATTTATATGCGAAAACCTCTCTTTCTTTATTACTTCCTATTAATTGCAACGATGACCAAAACTATGTTTGTCAACTCCCAACAACTTTTATGCATCATAGTATTTATATGTGAAGTCATTACTCTCCATAAGATCAATATGATCTTTTTATTTCTTTTTATTATTTCTCTTTTTCTTTTATTCCCTCAAGATCATAGCAAGATAGCAAAACCCTCGACTCAAAACTAATCTTTATTATATATAGCTCACGGACTTGATTACATAGATAGGGATCAACACAAAAACTCAAAGCTAGATCATACTAAACTTTATTCTACTAGATCAAGATATAACCAAAAGGATCGAATTAAGACAAAACGGTAAAGATAAAAGTGTGATGGTGATACGATACCGGAGCACCTTCCCCAAGCTTGGCAGTTGCCAAGGGGAGTTCCCATACCCATGTGTTTATGTATCTTTCTTGGGAGGTGGTGATGTGATATTCTTGGCGATGATGCCCCTTAGGATACGGTTCTCTTCCTCGAGCTTATTGACTTGCTGCTTAAGATCCATTGTTTCCTTATGGAGTTTACTTGCGAGGTTAAAGCTTCTTTCACCCATGGATGTTGCATAGCTGCGGGAGAACAAGTAACACTCTTTTTTCATATTTTCATAAGAAAGAAATCTAGCATTGGGAGGGATGACCGAATTTGGAATTGCTGAGCTCTGGAGTTCCTCCATCATAAATCTGGCTTGGAGACGAGAGGTAACTTCTTGATCCTCCTCCAAGGCATCTATCCTTTTCAAGTCGGTCTCCATCTCTTCATCCGTTGATGGCCCAAAGTGATCGGCATCGCTGTTTGCTCTTGGCTACGGTGTCGGGTGAGACACCCAACTCTCCCCGACTGACTCTTGAGAAGACATCTTGCTCTAGATCTGCTGCAGAAGCAACTCAAAACAAAAATAGAGGATTTTGTCGTGGTATAGTGGTAAAAACCTTCGGGAGATTATATAATGAATTTTTACCGACCAAAAGAAGTATCGTGCAAGAAAGTGGAGTCCAGAGGGCACACGAGGTGCCCACGAGGCAGGGGGCGCGCCCTCCACCCTCATGGATGCCTCGTGACCCTTTCGGACTACTTCTTATTTTGCCATTTTTTTAAATATTCCAAAACGGAGAAAAAATGCTATTAGAACTGTTTTGGAGTCGGTTTACTTACCGTACCACATACCTATTCCTTTTCGGAGTCTGAAACATTCTGGAAAGTGTCCCTTATGTACTCCTCCAGGGTTATGGTGTCAATAACGTTGGTTTCAACATTTATGGAATTATCTGAGATATAATGTTTGATTATTTGACCGTTCACCACCTTTGGGTTTGTGCCTTCGACATTGTTGATTTTTATGGCACCAGAACGATAGACCTCCTCGATAATGTAAGGACCTTCCCATTTAGAGAGAAGTTTTCCTACAAAAAATCTTAAACACGAGTTGTATAGCAAAACATAATCACCTACACTAAACTCACGCTTTTGTATCCTTTGTCATGCTATCTTTTAACTTTTTCTTTAAACAGTTTGGCGTTCTCATAGGCCTGGGTTCTCCATTCATCAAGTGAGCTAATATCAAATAGCCTCTTCTCATCGACAAGTTTGAAATCATAATTGATCTCTTTAATAGCCCAATATGCCTTATGTTCTAGTTCGAGAGGTAAGTGACATGTTTTTCCATAAACCATGTTATATGGAGACATACCCATAGGATTTTTATATGCAGTTCTATAGGCCCATAATGCATCATCAAGTTTCTTGGACCAATTCTTTCTAGATCTATTAACAGTCTTTTGAAAAATTAATTTAATCTTTCTATTACTCAATTTTACTTGACCGCTAGACTGTGGATGGTATGGAGATGCAATTCTATGATTAACATCATACTGAGCAAGCATTTTACGAAAAGCACCATAAATAAAATGTGAACCACCATCAGTCATTAAGTATCTAGGGACTCCAAACCTTGGAAAAATAACTTCTTTAAGCATCTTAATATAGTTGTTATGATCAGCACTACTAGTTGGAATAGCTTCTACCCACTTAGTAACATAATCAACAATAACTAAAATATGTGTATATCCATTAGAGGAAGGAAAAGGTCCCATATAATCAAAGCCCCAAACATCAAATGGTTCAATAACAAGTGAATAGTTCATAGGCATTTCTTGACGTCTACTAATATTACCAATTCTTTGACATTCATCACAAGACAAGACAAACTTACAGGCATCTTTGAAGAGAGTAGGCCAATAAAAACCGGATTACAATACCTTATGTGCAGTTCTATCTCCAGCATGGTGTCCTCCATAAGCCTCAAAGTGACACTTGCATATGATCTGTTCCTATTCATGCTCAGGTACACAACATCTAATAACACCATCTACTCCTTTATAAAGGTGTGGGTCATCCCAAAATTAATGTCCTAAATCATATAAAAACTTTTTCTTTTGCTGGTATGTGAAACTAGGTGGTATAAATTTAGCAACAATATAATTAGCAAAATCAGCATACCATGGACATTTATGACAGCTAATTATTCATCATGAAAGCT
The DNA here is from genome assembly GCF_018294505.1 of Triticum aestivum. NCBI lineage: Eukaryota > Viridiplantae > Streptophyta > Magnoliopsida > Poales > Poaceae > Triticum > Triticum aestivum. The sequence goes on along the minus strand of NC_057807.1, from coordinate 480,119,377 downwards.
GTCATCAATAGGTAGTAGTTCATCAAGAACATTCTCTAACCTAGACAAGTTGTCTGCAATGGGGTTCTCAGCTCCCTTTCTATCAATAATTTTCAAATCAAATTCTTGTAGCAAGAGAACCCATCTAATAAGTCTAGGTTTAGCATCTTTCTTTTCCATAAGATATTTAATAGCAGCATGATCAGTGTGAACGGTTACTTTGGAACCAACAATATAAGGTTTGAACTTATCACAAGCAAATACAACCGCTAAAAATTCTTTTTTAGTAGTAGCATAATTTCTCTAGGCACTGTCTAGGGTTTTACTAGCATAATGGATAACATTTAATTCCTTATCAACTCTTTGTCCTAGGAAAGCACCTACAACATAATCACTAGCATCCCACATGATTTCAAAGGGTAAATTCCAATCAGGTGGCTGAACAATAGGTGCAGAAATCAAGGCTTTCTTAAGTATTTCAAATGCTTTTACACAATCATCATCAAAGACAAAAGGAACATCTTTTTGTAAGAGATTAGTCATAGGCCTAGAAATTTTTGAGAAGTCTTTAATGAACCTCCTATAAAAACTGGTATGACCAAGGAAACTTCTTATACCTTTGATGTCCTTGGGACACGGCATCTTTTCAATAGCATCAACTTTAGCTTTATCAACTTTAATACCTCTTTCAGAAATTTTATGCCCCAAGACAATACCTTCAGTAACCATAAAGTGGCACTTCTCCCAATTCAAGACAAGATTAGTTTCTTCACATTTCTGCAAGACTCGATCAAGGTTTCTTAAGAAATCATCACAAGAAGCTCCATACACAAAGAAATCATCCATGAAAACCTCAACAATCTTTTCACAAAAGTCAGAGAATATAGTAGTCATACATCTTTGAAAGGTAGTAGGTGCATTACATAAACCAAAAGGCATACGTCTATTAGCAAAGGTACCGAAAGGGCAAGTAAAAGTGGTCGTATCCCGATCCTCTTTTGACGCATGTATTTGAGAGAAACCAGAATAACCATATAGAAAGAAAAAATGTGTATGTTTGGATAATCTTTCTAGCATTTGATCAATAAAAGGTAAAGGGTAATAATCTTTTCTAGTAGCTTTATTTAAATTATAGAAATCAATTACCATTCTATAACATGTAACAATTCTTTGTGGGATCAATTCACCTTTATCATTAGGAACAATAGTAATACATCCCTTCTTAGGGACACAATGGACATGACTTACCCACTGACTATCAGCAATAGGATAAATTATACCTACCTCCAAAAGCTTTAGTATTTCATTTCTTACCACTTCTTTCATCTTAGGATTTAACCGTCGTTGGTGGTTTAGCATCTTTCTCCAGCTTTATTTTGTGCTGGCATAGAGTGGGACTAATGTCCTTAAGATCATCAAGAGTATATCCAATAGCAGCATGGTGCTTCTTTAGAGTTTTCAATAATTTCTCTTCTTCATGCTCTGAAAGATTAGCACTAATAATAACAGGATATATCTTCTTTTCATCAAGATAAGCATATTTAAGAGTATCAAGTAATGGTTTAAGCTCAAACACGGGATCACCCTGGGGTGGAGGAGGATCCCCTAGGATTTCAATAGGCAAGTTGTGTTTCAATATAGGTCCCTGTTTAAAGAATACTTCATCTATTTTCCTTTTTATTCATAAACATATCATTTTCATGGTCTAGCAAATATTGTTCTAAAGGATCATTAGCAGGCACGGCAATAGAAGCAAGACCAATAATTTCATCTTTACTATGCAATTCTTTATCATGGGGTTGTCTACGAAATTTAGCAAAATTAAAATCATGAGACATATCCCCTAACCCAACAGTAACAATATCCTTTTCGCGGCCTATCTTAGAATTAACAGTATTCAAGAAGGGTCTACCAAATATAATGGGACAAAACTCATCTTGTGGGGAACCAAGAACAAGAAAATCAGTAGGATATTTAATTTTCCCACACAAGACTTCAACATCTCTAACAATCCCAATTGGTGAAATAGTATCTCTATTAGCAAGCTTAATAGTAACATCAATACCTTCTATTTCAGCGGGTGCGATATCATGCATAATTTCTTCGTATAAGGAATGAGGTATTGCGCTCGCACTAGCACCCATATCACATAAGCCATGATAACAATGATCTCCTATTTTCACAGAAACAATAGGCATGCCAATAACAGGTCTATGTTTATTTTTAGTATCGGGTCTAGCAATTCTAGCAGCTTCATCACAGAAGTAAATAACATGCCCATCAATATTATCGACCAAGAGATCCTTAACCATAGAAATACTAGGTTCAACTTTAATTTTCTCAAGGGGTGCAGGTGTTCTAGCATTACTCTTACAAACCACAGTTGAAGCTTTAGCATGACCCTTTATTCTAACAGGGAAAGGTGGTTTCTCAATATAAGCGGTAGGAACAATAGGATCAACATTATAAGTGATAGTCTTTTCTTCAGGTTCTACTACTTTCGATTCAATGGGAGGATGATATTTAAACCACTTCTCCTTAGGGAGATCAACATGAGTAGCAAACGATTCACAGAAAGAAACTACTATTTCAGAGTCAAATCCATATTTAGTGCTAAATTCACGAAAAACATCGGTATCCATAAAAGATTTAACACAGTCAAACTTAGGTGTTATACCCGACTCCTTACATTCGTCGAGCTCCCAATCTTCAGAGTTGCATTTAATTCTTTCCAATAAATCCCATCTGAATTCAATAGTCTTCATCATAAAAGAACCAGTACAAGAAGTATCGAGCATGGAGCGATTGTTGAGAGAAAGCCGAGCATAAATTTTTTGAATAATAATTTCTCTTGAGAGCTCATGATTGGGGCATGAATATAACATTAAATTAAGACTCCTCCAAGCTTCAGCGATACTTTCTCCTTCACGAGGCCAAAAATTATATATATAATTATGATCACGATGAACTAGATGCATAGGATAAAACTTCTGATGAAATTCCAGTTTCAGTCGGTTGTAATTCCATGATCCAATATCATCACATAACCTAAACCATGTCAATGCCTTTCCCTTCAAAGATAAAGGGAAGACCTTATTCTTGATAACATCCTCGGGCATACTTGCAAGCTTAAATAATCCACAAACTTCATCCACATAGATTAGGTGCATATCGGGATGTAATGTTCCATCTCCTGTAAAAGGATTAGCTAGCAGTTTCTCTCTCATACCCGAAGGAATTTCAAAGTAAACATTTTCAGTAGGTTCAGTAGGTTCAGGAGCAACTCTTTGCTCTTCTGGTCGGGGTGAACATACCCCGAACAAGCCCCTCATAGGATTATTCTCCATAGTAACAAGTGACAGTAAATTTCAGCACACTATATATATGTTTCCTTACCAAATTCCACCTACCAAAGGCGCTTCACTCCCCGGCAACGGCACCATAAAAGAGTCTTGATGACCCACAAGTATAGGGGATCTATCATAGTCCTTTCGATAAGTAAGAGTGTCGAACCCAACAAGGAACAGAAGGAAATGACAAGCGGTTTTCAGTAAGGTATTCTCTGCAAGAACTGAAATTATCAGTAACAGATACTTTTGTGATAAGGTAATTTGTAATGGGTAACAAGTAACAAAAGTAAACAAGGTGCAGCAAGGTGGCCCAATACTTTTTGTAGCAAAGGACAAGCCTGGACAAACTCTTATATAAAGCAAAGCGCTCCCGAGGACACATGGGAATTATCATCAAGCTAGTTTTCATCATGCTCATATGATTCACGTTCGGTACTTTGATAATTTGATACGTGGGTGGACCGGTGCTTGGGTACTGCTTTTCCATGGACAAGCATCTCACTTATGATTAACCCCTCTCGCAAGCATCCCTAACTATGAAAGAAGAATTAAGGTGAACCTAACCATAGCATGAAACATATGGATCCAAATCAGCCCCTTACGAAGCAACGCATAAACTAGAGTTTAAGCTTCTGTCACTCTAGCAACCCATCATCTACTTATTACTTCCCAATGCCTTCCCCTAGGCCCAAACAATGGTGAAGTGTCATGTAGTCGTTGTTCACATAACACCACTAGAGGAAAGACAACATACATCTCATCAAAATATCGAACGAATACCAAATTCACATGACTACTTATAACAAGACTTCTCCCATGTCCTCAGGAACAAACATAACTACTCACAAATCATATTCATGTTCATAATCATAGGTGTATTAATATGCATAAAGGATCTGAAAATATGATCTTCCACCGAATAAACCAACTAGCATCAACTACAAGGAGTAATCAACACTACTAGCAACCCACAGGTACCAATATGAGGCTTTGAGAGAAAGATCAGATACAAAGAGATGAACTAGGGTTTGAGAGGAGATGGTGATGTTGAAGATGTTGATGGAGATTAACCCCCTCTTGATGAGTGGATCGATGGTGATGAAGATGGTGACAATTTCCCCCTCCGGGAGGGATGTTTCCCCGGTAGAACAGCTCCGTCGGAGCCCTAGATTGGTTCCGCCAAGGTTACGCTTCGAGACGGCGGCGCTTCGTCCCGAAAGCTTTCTTATGATTTTTTCTAGGGCAAAAGACACCATATACCAGAAGATGGGCATCGGGGGTCTGCCAGGTGGCCCACGAGGCAGGGTGCACGCCTAGGGGGGTAGGGTGCGCCCTCCACCCTCGTGGACAGTGGGTGGCCCCCCTCTGGTGCTTTCTTCGCCCAATATTTTTAATATATTCCAAAACTGACTTTCATGGAGTTTCGGGACTTTTGGAGTTGTGCAGAATATGTCTCTAATATTTGCTCCTTTTCCAGCCCAGAATTCCAACTGCCGGCATTCTCACTCTGCATGTAAACATTGTAAAATAAGACAGAAAAGGCATAAGTATTGTGACATAATGTGTAATAATAACCCATAATGCAATAAATATCGATATAAAAGCATGATGCAAAATGGACGTATCACCTGACCTGGTAGAAGAACTGGAAGAGTTGGCGCCGGAGTTGATCTGCAAGTTAGAGAAGATATTTCTATCGGGCTTCTTTAATCCAATGCAGCACTTGATTTTGCATCTCCCAACCAAGGCAAGATTGGGGGGCCTGTGCAGAATCGTTGGTGCTACGCAATTGAGAGGATGCAGAAGATGCTTCGATCAAAATGTAAAAATAAACGTAGAATTAAAGCATCGATGGCCGAGGCATTCATTACTGAGGAGGCGGCAAACTTCGTGACAGCACACTACGAAGCCAAAAATCGTCATTTGCATAACCCGAAGCCTCGATACAATACCGGCGACCCTAAAAAGGGTCGATCCAAACTCAGCCTATTCAAAGGGGATCTAGCACCAGCCGGTGCTTCTAATTCCTTAACATTGGATATTGAAGAATGGCAGACCATTTGGTTGTATATCTTCAATAACCTAACAGAAGTGTGGCCGTACATCGAGTAAGTTCTCGGTACATTGTTTCACAACTTCTAATTCCTTTGAACTGCTCTTATTATCGGATAAATTTGATACAGTCGATACGTCACCAAATTCTCATATGGAGCGGTGATCCAAAAGGATTCCGTCGAAAAGTATGAGCTTCTAGCAAAGCATGGAGGCGGCTATCCCAATTTCATCTCTTGGTTCAAACAAACGGTAATTTCCATTAGCCCATTTCATTTCTTAATCTAATTTGTGGCTAATGCAACAATCCCTTTCATATTAAACTTGTAGGCTAATTCAGAGATTATGGATGCCGAATTGAGACAAGTCGCTAATAGTTTAGACTATAAGGTCCATTCATTTGACAAGTACAGCATCAACGGGTATCGCTTGCATACCTATGGCAAAGAGCTATCTATGGCCGACCGGAAGTCTACAAATTGTTGTGTCTCTACTATCGGCGATGGAGATACTGAGTATTATGGAAGAGTTGAAGCAGTTTATGAACTTCAATTCTATTGTGCAAACCCACCAAATGTCGTAGTCTTCAAATGTTACTAGTTCTAGACGAAGGAGACTAGAAGGACACATGAACATATAGGGCTAGTGGAAATCAATCAAAGCACCCATTTGGATGTTCCCGATGTCTATATTATGGCTCAACAGGCGACCCAAGTTTTCTATCTATCATGGGCCTGTCAAAGTGATCCTAATCTCAAAGGTTGGGATGTCGTTTATGAAGTGCCACCATGTGTTAGACCACCTCTCCCCAATGAAGATGATTATGAACCTCGCATTAACCCAGACACATATGAAGGAGAATTCTTCCAAGAAATACGTCTTTTCAAAAAAAAAGTTTCAAGAACCGCTCTACTTCACCCCAGAACATTGAAGTAGACAGCGATAGTGAACCCGACTTCACTCCTCAGCCGGAACAAGAAGAGCCTGAACTAGAAGAGGTTACTACTGCGGATGACCTGTCAATGCTTGACAGATTACGTAGAGGCGGCCTTCCACATGATGATGCATTTATTAATGATGATGATGAGCACATCACTACTGATAGTGATGATGAGGATGCATTTATTGATCCCAAAGCATTTATTGAACCAGATTATTACTAGGTATTAAATTATTTATGTTGTACTTGATTTATATAGTTACTTGTATGATTTATATAGTTACTTGTATAATTTTCTTACTTTCAATGATTGTTTGTTGTACATAGTGCCATGGTCTTGATATCCGTCCCTGACGGTCCTTGCCCGCTTTATGATTCTGTGATAAATCCTCTTTTATAACTATTTGTTGCATTTATTTATGACAATTATGGCCATCAAGTTGACATAGAGATATTTTAATCTAGGAGGTATGTGAACCAGAATTTGCAACCGACCCTCTTGTCGAGAAGTTAAATTTTGTTGAAAAATAAAATGAGTATTTGAAAGAAAAAATTAAATTAATTGAAGAAGAGAAGATGACATTGGAGTTGTATGTTGCCGATGTGGTCGATGATCACAAGATGAAGATGAATGCAATGCGCTTGAAGATGGACGCAATGCGCTTGAAGATTAAGAAGATTAGAAAATATGACATTGATAATGAGGCTTGGTATCATTATGTCATTGGATCAATTGTTACCTTAGTTGCAATCTTCATCGCATTTGTTGTGATGAGGGTAAGTTTTGTCTAGTGTTTTGCTTAACAAATGCATACTTAGCTACTTTCCTCCTAAATGACATAACTACCTAAGTTAGACAAAAAATGCGCTATACTTAGCTTTCTTTCCTCAAAAATTTCATTATAATCTTTGTTACCTCCAAAATGATATAGACTTACCTTACTTTCCTCGAAAATGACATAATAACCTTAGTAAGCTCCAAAATGACATATTTGCCTAGCTTAGCTCTAAAATGACCTACACTTAGCATTTTTACCTAGCTTAGCAAAAATGGCATTTTTACCTACCTTAGTTAGAAGAAGAAGAAGATAAAAAAGAGGAGAGGATAAAAAGAAAGAGAAGGAAAAAATGTTCTTCTTCTTCTTCTTCTTCTTCTTCTTCTTCTTCTTCTTCTTCTTCTTCTTCTTCTTCTTCTAACTTGCTTCTTTCCCAATTTGCAAATTTGCTTTAGATGAGGAAGCTTGCGTTGATGGAGTCTGCTCTTCTCTTTATGCTTCCATCTTGTTTTGATTTGCTTTAGATGAGAAAGCTTGCTACCTATATATGTATGGATGGATGAAACCATTGTATGCTTGTTGTTGGATATGTTGGCTATGAGTATGTGTTGGATGAAACCGTTTGCTATGTATATGTGTTGGATGATCATATCCATATGGAGGGATATGATTTGTTATGTATATGTGTTGGTATGCTTTTCAAAAATGTGTGTGTGTGTGTGTGTGTGTGTGTGAAATTCTGTCAAATTGAATGAAATCAAGAAAAAACAGGAAAAAACAGGGGTTGTATAGACTCTTTGCCGTCTGCTGGTGGACGGCAAAGAACTTTGCCATCAGCCAGTGGACGGCAAACATGTCACGTGTCAGCCACCTGTGCAACCTGGGGCAGTAGGCTAGCTATTTAGTAGCTTTGCCGTCCGCCAGCTGACGGCAAAGCCGTTGCATTTTTGTCGTCTACCAGCTGACGGTGAAGCTACCAAATAGGCCAACCCCCCAGGTGCTGCCACGTGGAAATGCTATGTCGTTCGCTGACGGACGGCAAATAATCGATGTTTTTTGCCGCCTGCCAGCAGACGGCAAAGCACGCCGTTAACCCCTTAACGGACCTAAGCTGACACGTGTGTCGTCCATGCCCTTATCCGTCTACTGGCGGACGGAAATGACCTTTGCATCTTTGATGTCCGCCAGTAGACGGCAAAGAAGCCTTTGTCGTAGCCTGTTCAGCCACACGTGTTGCCGTCTGCTGGCTGACGGCAAAGTTCTTTGTCGTCCGCTATGTGTGCCTTTGCCATCAGCCATGGCGGATGGCAAAGTTCCTGATTCCTGTAGTGTATGCTGCTCACAAACCAGAGCTTCTCACAACAAGCATGATGGTTTCGGTAGGGAACGTCCCACCTTTGGGGACAAAACGATATCCATTGCCTCTTATTGCTTTCAAAAATTTTCTCGTGTCAACATAGAACAACAGGTGTGTTGTGTCAATTTTTGGGATTTTTCGGGGTTTGTTTGGACATTTTTATGCATTAATTGAGTTTTCAATGCATTTATGTGCATAATTCAAATTTTAACCATTCACGTGACACCACGTGTCTTGGTTTTAATGGCTATATGTTTTAATGGCTCTTAATCGCAAACGTTTTAGAAAGAACACCCGTATGCAAAGTGAGAGCAGGATTTGTGCATCTCTTCAACGCAAACGGTTCTTTTGGATGACCCATGTGCAACCACGTACAAACAATTTGGTAAGATTTGCATCTGTCATATTGGTATGTTGCCATTTGTCAAACTGGAAAGATTGACATTTGTTGATCTAGTAACATTGCCATTTGTCAGCCTTGTAACACTGCGATTTGTCAAAATATGAAGCTAAAAATCACTAGCAGTATCTAATTTTTGCAACAAAAATTCAGTAATTAAGCATCGATTTGACAGTGGGCGGCGCAGTTCTCGATACCGCTTTAATGCAGACGAGGGAGAGGGTAGCAGTTCCCGAAATATTGAACGACCAATGACACATCCTCCTTCAGTTAGCATCATGAATGCAGGAGGGAAGTAATGGGAGGAGGACCAGGAAAAGAGGCAGCATGATGTGCATGCAATGCAATTTGCACTCATATAAAGGCGCTCCTCCATTCCAATGCATCTACCACATCATACGCACCTAAGCATTTACCTAAGCTCCTACACTAAGTGCAAAAGTGCTCACTCCAGACCCATGGTGGCGATGCACATGAACGGCCAGCGGCTGTGCCAGACGGTCCATGACGCTGGCCTACGGTATGGCACCGAGGATCGTCTCCATACGATGTTGGCGATCGGCTGGTGGATGGCCGCCGTCGATGCCAGCTATGACTCTCAGTTGGACCAGATGATTGTTGCCACCACAAACAAGTTCAACATCATCAAGAAGCTCACGGACGACATCGCCATACTCCTCCAGCCCGCGCGCCTGGGCTCCTCATTGCATGCCACCTTAATCGGCCTCCATGGTCGGAACCTCTTTCAAGCACTGGTGGCCCTGCGAGTGCCCGCCGACGCCATGAAGAATGTCCACCTGGAGGTCGCGCTCGCCGTGAGGCGCCTCGCCCTGCAAGAATTCATTGACCTACACATCCACATTGAAAGGACATGAGGTGCCCCCATGTGTGGTTTTGGTAATTGATGACACTCTCTATGGACTAATGGTTGCATTGAGTTATATTTGAAGGATTTGTTCATAGGCTCTTCTTGAATTCCATGTGTTGGTTTCAAGGAGTTTATGTGTTGACCAAGGTGCTATTAAGGAATTATCCAAAGATTGGTTATGTGAGTGTTGTGCTTATTGCAAGCATGTCTTGAAGAAGAAGATTGTGTGATCATTCATGTTTACCTTCAAGACATCATCCAAATGAAGAGAGTTGGGAAGATTCAAGGTTGATCAAGACTAAGTCAAGAGTGAATCAAGTTGATCAACTCACAAAGTGTAGAAGATGTACCGAGAGGGATCAAGTGATCCCATGGTATGGTAAGCGTTGTCCATTGTGCTTTGTGTACTAACCCATGGTCTATGTGAGAGTTCTATGTGGGGTTAGGTACGTGTTCATGGGCTTGCATCAAGAGGAAGATATCACTCAACCCAAGGAGAGGAAACATCAAGTGGTGATCATCATCAAGATTGCCGTGTGCAAGTTTAAATGGACCATCGTGAAGAGATCAAATGCTTGAGGCTTGCCGTCCATTTTGGTGTCAATGGACTTGTGAAGATGTGCCGAAGAGTGGCTCACCCATAGTGGAGTATGGGGGAGAAATCATCTAGTCTTCATCGACCCAACACAATCAAGAAAGGTGGTCCATCTTGAGGAGGACAAGTTCGTCATCATCTAGCTCAAGTGGACCATGTGCAAGGCAAAGGTTGGCCCTTGATAGGTTTTCTATTTTACTGGTCTCATGGTGGTAGTTGGGAGACTGGGTTTTAGGATTGATTACCGTACTATCAAGGGGGGCTCTCGATGAGTAGCTATATCGTATCATCAGTAGAGAGCTCAAACCATTGCATCCTTGCATCATCTTTCTTGGTACTTGTTTGGTTCTCTTTGTGAGTTTTGGAGCTTATGGTCATCTTGATGACAAGCCCGAGTTCATCGAAAACGGAGTTCACATGCATCTTCTATGATGTTTTAGATGTTGGAGGTTCTGTCGGTTCTTGTCTATTGGAGGTTTCTCTCCTCTTTTTGTTTTGATGCTACTCGTTGTCTTGTATCCAACAAGCTTGAGTTTGCTCAATTCAAAGCTCATTTTCAAAATTTATGGCAGTTCTGGTTTTATTGGATCCGTGTTGTGAAAAACAAGGGGTGTTGGGTGCTAAGCAGTAGTTGCGTGTCCAGGGCGGTAGTACCGCCTATCGATGGTAGTACCACTTGTTAGTGCCGCTGGTACTACCGCCCCTGTTGTGGTCTCAATTTTTCATGTTGGGTTTCCGTAAAAGACCACGCAGGGGAGCGGTAGTAGGGCACGGTAGTACCTATAATTAGCGATAGTACCGCTCCTACGTCCGCTACAACCACCGCTCAGCTTGCTGCCCTCCTCTGTTTTCCAGTGGGTGTAGGGAGCGGCAGTACCGCTTATCGGCGGTAGTACCTCCCTAGTGCGTGTACTTCTTCTCCCTAAGCCCTGGTTGTGCTTTGCCTTCTTGCCACAGTGGTAGTACCACTGTGGCAGCGGTAGTACCGCTCCCCTGAGCAGTAGTACCGCTCGTGCGCGGTCTGAGCACACAACAGTTGGATTCAAGAGATCCTATAAAAGGGGGTCTTCTTCCCCATTCAACCTTATCTCTTGAGCTCGTTCTCTTCCCCCATTGTTGACCTTCTCCGAGCTTGCTATCTCTCAATCCCTCCTTGGATTCTTCCTAGTTTTGGGGGGAAAGAGAGAGGAGATATAGATCCACATTTCCACCAATCACTTTCTCCTCTATGTGAGGGGAACCCCTTGTATCTAGATCTTGGAGTTCTTCGTGTTCTCCTTCTTGTTCTTACTCTCATTTTCCTCCCTAGCATTAGTTGCTTCGGTGGGATTTGGGAGAGAAGGACTTGGGCACTCCGTGTGCCCTTGCCATTGCATTTGGTGCATCGGTTTGAGTTCTCCATGGTGATACGTGGAAGTTACAAGTTGAGAAGCTCATTACTCTTGGGTGCTTGGTACCCTTGAGCTTGTTCCTCTTGGATGCTTGGGCGCCCTAGACGGTTGGTGGTGTTCGGAGCTCAATAATTATGGTGTAAAGCTCCGGGCAATCATCGGGGTCTCCAATTAGGTTCTGGAGATCGCCCCGAGCAATTTGACAGGTACCGGTGACCGCCCCCAAGGGTTGCCAAAGTGTACGGGTTCGGTGACCGCCCCCAAGGGTTGCCATTTGTACGGGTTCGGTGACCGCCCTCAAGGGTTCCTTAGTGGAATCACGGCATCTTACATTGTGCGAGGGCGCGAGGAGATTACGGTGGCCCTAGTGGCTTCTTGGGGAGCATTGTGCCTCCACACCGCTCCAAATGGAGATTACCATCTGCAAGGGTGTGAACTTCGGGATACATCATCGTCTCCACGTGCCTCGGTTATCCCTTACCCGAGCCCTTTACTTATGCACTTTACTTTGTGATAGCCATATTGTTTCTTGTCATATATCTTGCTATCACTTAGTTGTTTATATTGCTTAGCATAAGTTGTTGGTGCACATAGATGAGCCTAGTTGTTGTTGGTTTTGTGCTTGAAAAATTAACCGTTAGGTTTATTACGCATTTGTTCAAGCCTAAACCGTAATTATTTTTAAAGCGCCTATTCACCCCCCCCCCCTCTAGGCGACATCCACGATCTTTCACACGTGTACGAGCAAATCGTGTACATAGGTATCTACAAGGCCAGTGAGGATGCTACGGCATTGGCCTTCTTCAACCGGCTGGAAGCATTGGATGCCTTTGCTGAGAAGTGCTACGTCTTGAGCTTGCGTTGGTTTTCCTCGAAGAGGAGAGGGTGATGTAGCAATAGTAGCGTAAGTATTTCCCTCGGTTTTTGAGAACCAAGGTATCAATCCAGTAGGAGGCTCCTCAACAAGTCCCACGAACCTACACAAACAAACAAAGAACTCGCAACCAACGTGATAAAGGGGTTGTCAATCCCTTCACGGCCACTTGCGAAAGTGAGATCTGATAGAGATAGTATGATAAGATAAACATTTTTTGGTATTTTATAATATAGATGCAGAAAGTAAAGATGCAAATAAAAGTAGATTGGAAGCAAATATGATAAGAGATAGACCCAGGGGCCATATGTTTCACTAGAGGCTTCTCTCAAGATAGCATAAGTATTACGGTGGGTGAACAAATTACTGTCGAGCAATTGATAGAAAGCCGAATAATTATGAGATTATCTAGGCATGATCATGTATATAGGCATCACGTCCATAACAAGTAGACCGACTCCTGCCTGCATCTACTACTATTACTCCACACATCGACCGACTCCTGCCTACATCTAGAGTATTAAGTTCATAAGAACAGAGTAACGCTTTAAGCAAGATGACATGATGTAGAGGGATAAACTCATGCAATATGATATAAACCCCATCTTGTTATCCTCGATGGCAACAATACAATACATGCCTTGCAACCCTTTCTATCACTGGGTAAGGACACCACAAGATTGAACCCAAAGCTAAGCACTTCTCCCATGGCAAGAAAGATCAATCTAGTAGGCCAAACCAAAATGATAATTCAAAGAGACTTGCAAAGATAACTCAATCATACATAAAAGAATTCAGAGAAGATTCAAATATTATTCATAGATAAACTGGATCATAAACCCACAATTCATCAGATCTCGACAAACACACCGCAAAAAGAGATTACATCGAATAGATCTCCACAAGAGAGGGGGAGAACATTGTATTGAGATCCAAAAAGAGAGAAGAAGCCATCTAGCTAATAACTATGGACCCGTAGGTCTGTGGTAAACTACTCACAACTCATAGGAGGGGCAAGGATGTTGATGTAGAAGCCCTCCATGGTCGATTCCCCCTCCGGCAGAGTGTCGCCAAAGGCTCCAACATGGGATCTCGAGGATATAGAAGGTTACGGTGATGGAAATTGTGTTTCGTCTTCTCCCTGGATGTTTACGGGGTACGTAGGTATATATAGGAGGAAGAAGTACGTCGGTGGCCGCCCGAGGGGCCCACGAGACAGGGGCGCGCCCTACAAGGGGGCACCCTCCTATCTCGTGGCTGCCTCGGATGCTTCTTGACTTGTACTCCAAGCCCTCTGGATCACGTTCGTTCCAAAAATCAAGCTCCCGAAGGTTTCATTCCATTTGGACTCCGTTTGATATTTCTTTTCTTCGAAATACTGAAATAGGCAAAAAAACAGCAATACGGGCTGGGCCTCCGGTTAGTAGGTTAGTCCCAAAAATGATATAAATGTGTAAAACAAAGCCCATAAACATCCAAAAGGGGTAATATAATAGCATGGAACAATCAAAAATTATAGATACGTTGGAGACGTATCAAGCATCCCTAAGCTTAATTCCTGCTCGTCCTCGAGTAGGTAAATGTTAAAAAAAGAAATTTTTGATGTGGAATGCTACCTAGCATAATTCTTAAAGTAATTTTCTTTAATGTGGCATGAATATTCAGATCCAAATGATCCAAGATAAAAGCTTATGAAACATAAAAATAATAATGCTTCAAAGCATACTAACAAATAATAATGTCCTATCAAAATAACATAGCCAAAGAAAGGTTATCCCTACAAAATCATATAGTTAGGCCATGCTTCATCTCCATTACACAAAATACTCCCATCATGTACAACCCCGATGACGAGCCGAGCAATTGTTTCATACTTTTTAACGCGCTTCATCTTTTTCAACTCTTACGCAATACATGAGCGCAAGCCATGGACATAGCACTATGGTGGTCTATTGTGGTGGTTGTAAGGACAAAAGGAGGGAGGAGATAGTCTCACATCAACTAGGTGTATCAATGGGCTATGGAGATGCCCATCAATAGATACCAATGTGAGTGAGTAGGGATTGCCATGCAACGGATGCACTAGAGCTATAAATGTATGAAAGCTCAATCAAAAAGAACTAAGTGGGTGTGCATCCAACTTGCTTGCTCACGAAGACCTAGGGCATTTTGAGGAAGCCCATCATTGGAATATACAAGCCAAGTTCTATAATGAAAAATTCCCACTAGTATATGAAAGTGACAACATATGAGACTCTCTATCATGAAGATCATGGTGCTAATTTGAAGCACAAGTGTGGAAAAAGAGATAGTACCATTGTCCCTTCTCTATTTTTCTCTCATTATTTTTTCTTTCATTTTTTTCCTTTTTTCTTTTTTTCTTTTCTCTTTTTTTTCCTTTTTTTTCTTTTTGGTGGGCTTCTTTTGCCTCTTTTATTTTTATAAAGTCCGAAGTCCCATCCCGACTTGTGGGGGATAGTCTTCATCATTCTTTCCTCACTGAGACAATGCTCTACTAATGAAGATCATCACACTTTTATGGATTTACAACTCAAGAATTACAACTCAAAGCTAGAACAAGATATGACTCTATATGAATGCCTCTGGCGGTGTACCGGGATATGCAATGAATCAAGAGCGACATGTATGAAAATTATGAAGGTGGCCTTGCCACAAATACGATGTCAACTACATGATCATGCAAAGAGCAATATGACAATGATGAAACGTGTCATAATAAACGGAACGGTGGAAAGTTGCATGGAAATATATCTCGGAATGGCTATGGAAATGCCATAATAGGTAGGTATGGTGGCTGTTTTGAGGAAGGTAAATAATGGGTTCAATACCGGCGAAAGTTGCGCGGTAATAAGAAAAGCTAGCAAAGTGGAAGGATGAGTGTGCGTATATCCATGGACTCACATTAGTCATAAAGAACTCATATACTTATTGCAAAAATATACTTAGCCCTCGAAGCAAAGTACTACTACGCATGCCCAAGAGGGATAGATTGGTAGGAAAAATCCATCGCTCGTCCCCGACTGCCACTCATAAGGAATACAATCAAAAGAGCACCTCATGCAACAAATTTGTCACACAACTTTTACCATACGTGCATGCTACGGGACTTGCCAACTTCAACAAAAGTATTTCTCAATTTCATAATTATCCACTAGCATGACCCTAACATTACTACCTTTATATCTCAAAACAATTATCAAGCAACAAATTGATCATAGTATCCAATTCAATTTCTATGATAGTTTTTATTATACCCAACTTGGATGCTCATCATTCTAGGACCAAATTTGTAACCAAAGCAAATACCATTCTGTTGTAAAAGACTCTCAAAATAATATAAGTGAAGCATGGGAGACTAGCAATTTCTATAAAATCAAGCCACCGTCGTGCTCTAAAAGATATAAGTGAAGCACTAGAGCAAAAACTATCAAGCTCAAAAGATATAAGTGAAGCACATAGAGTATTCTAGCAAATTCTAATCAAATAGGCTTCTCCAAAAAGGTGTGTACAGCAAGGATGATTGTGGTAAACTAAAAATCAAAGACTAATATAATACACGATGCTCCAAGCAAAACACATATCATGTGGCGAATAAAAATATAGCTCCAAGTAAAGTTACCAATGAACAAAGACGAAAGAGGGGATGCCTTCCCGGGGCATCCCCAAGCTTAGGCTTTTGGCTATCCTTGAATATCTTGGGGTGCCTTGGGCATCCCCAAGCTTAGGCTCTTGCCACCCTTTATTCCATAGTCCATAAAAGCTTTACCCAAAACTTGAAAACTTCACAACACAAAACTCAACAGGAAATCTTATAAGCTCCGTTAGTGAAAGAAAACAAAACCACCACATAAGGTACTGTAATGAACTCATTCTTTATTTATTTTGGTGTTAAACCTACTGTATTCCAACTTCTCTATGGTTTATAAACTATTTTACTAGCCATAGATGCATCAAAATAAGCAAACAACACACGAAAAACAGAATCTGTCAAAAACAGAACAGTCTGTAGCAATCTGTAACTAACGCAAACTTCTGGAACTCTAAAAATCCTACCAAAATAGGACGTACTGGAAAATTTGTTTATTGATCAGCATCAAAAAGAATCAATGCAAAATCACGTTTCTGTGATTTATTGAATTTTTTCTCGTGAGCACAAAGTTTCTGTTTTTCAGCAGAATCAAATCAACTATCATCATAGTTTATCCTATAGGTTCTACTTGGCACAAACACTAACTAAAAGATAAAAACACAACTAAACAGAAAGTAGAAGAAAAATTTATTACTAAACAGGAACAAAAACAAAAAAACACAAAGAAAATTGGGTTGCCTCCCAACTAGCGCTATCGTTTAACGCCCCTAGCTAGGCATAAAAGCGAAGATAGATCTAACGAGTGCCATCTTTGGCACTTGATTCATAAGTAGCTCGCATGATAGATTCATAAGGTAATTTGACTTTCTTTCTTGTAAAGTGCTCCATGCCTTTCTTTAATGGAAATTGGAATCTAATATTCCCTTCCTTCATATCAATAATCGCGCCAATCGTTCTAAGGAAAGGTCTACCAAGAATAATAGGGCAAGAAAGATTGCAATCTATATCAAGAACGATAAAATCCACGGGCACCAAATTTCTATTTGCAACAATAAAAACATCATCGATCCTTCCCATTGGATTTTTAATGGTGGAATCCACAAGGTGCAAATTTAATGAGCAATCATCAAGATCATGGAAACGTAGAATATCACATAAAGTTTTCGGAATCGTGGAAACACTAGCACCCAAATCACATAAAGCAAAACACTCATGATCCTTAATTCTAATCTTTATAGTAGGTTCCCACTCATCATTAAGTTTTCTAGGTATAGAAACTTCCAAATTAAGTTTTTCATCATAAGATTGCATCAAGGCATCAACAATGTGTTTGGTAAAAGCTTTGTTTTGACTATAAGCATGAGGAGAATTAACAACCGATTGCAACAAGGAAATACAACCTTTTAAAGAACAATTATCATAATCAAATTCCTTGAAATCCGAGATAGTGGGTTCAATGCTATTTAAAGTTGTGACTTCTTCAATCTCACTTTTACCAAATTTAGCATCAAGATCTAAAAACTCTGAATTCTTGGGATGCCTTCTAGGCAAAGTTGATTCATCATCAGTCCCATAATCATCAAAATTCATATTGCAAAACATAGATCTAATAGGAGACACATCAATAACTTTAAGATCCTCATCATTATTTTCATGGAAACTAGAAGAACACGCTTTTATAAAGCTATCTTTTTTAGCATGTAATCTAGTGGATCTTTCCTTGCACTCATCAATGGAAATTCTCATTACCTTGAGAGACTCATTGATATCATGCTTAGGAGGAGAAGATCTAAGTTTAAGAGAATCAACATCAAGCAAAATTCTATCAACGTTCCTAGCCAAATCGTCAACTTTGAGCAATTTTTCTTCAAGCAAGGCATTAAAATTCTTTTGAGAAATCATAAATTCTTTCACACTATTCTCAAAATCAGAGGGCATCTTACTGAAATTACCATAAGAATTATTGTAGGAATTTCCATAATTATTAGAGGAATTACTAGGGAACGGTCTAGCATTAAAGTTTCCTCTATAAGCATTGTTTCCAAAACTATTCCTACCAACAAAATTCACATCCATAGATTCATTATTATTCTCAATCAAGGAAGACAAAGTCATATCATTGGGATCAAGAGGAGTATTTTTAGTAGCAAACAATTTCATAAGTTCATCCATCTTTCCACTCAAAACATTGATTTCTTCTATGGCATGCACTTTTTTACTAGAAGATCTTTCGGTGTGCCATTGAGAATAATTAGCCATAATATTATCAAGAAGTTTTGTAGCATCTCCTAACGTGATTTCCATAAACGTGCCTCCCGCGGCCGAATCTAAGAGATTTCTAAGCAAAGTTCAAACCAGCATAAAAAATTTGTATGATCATCCATAAATTCAAACCATGAGTAGGGCAATTGCGAAGCATCAATTTCATTCTTTCCCAAGATTGGGCAACATGCTCATGATCAAGTTGTTTAAAATTCATAATATCGTTCCTAAGAGTGATGATCTTAGCGGGAGGAAAATATTTAGAGATAAAAGCATCTTTGCACTTGTTCCAAGAATCAATACTATTTTTAGGCAAAGACGAAAACCAAACTTTAGCACGATATCTAAGTGAAAACGGAAATAACTTCAATTTGACAATATTGTTATCCGTATCTTTCTTCTTTTGCATATCACACAAATCAACAAAGTTGTTTAGATGAGTAGCGGCATCTTCACTAGGAAGGCCGGCGAATTGATCTTTCATAACAAGATTTAGCAAAGCAGCATTGATTTCACAAGACTCAACATCATTAAGAGGAGAAATCGGAGTACTAAGGAAATCATTATTATTGGTATTCGAGAAATCACACAATTTGGTATTATCTTGCGCCATGGCAACAAGTAATGCAACACACAAGCAAACAGAAAAGGCAAGCGAAAGAGAGGAGGAGATTGGGAAAGAGAGGGCGAATAAAACGGCAAGGGTGAAGTGGGGGAGAGGAAAACGAGAGGCAAATGGCAAATAATGTAAATGCGAGGGAGATGAGTTTGTGATGGGTACTTGGTATGTCTTGACTTGAGCGAAGAACTCCCCGGCAACGGCGCCAGAAATTCTTCTTGCTACGTCTTGAGCTTGCATTGGTTTTCCTCGAAGAGGAGAGGGTGATGCAGCAATAGTAGCGTAAGTATTTCCCTCAGTTTTTGAGAACCAAGGTATCAATCCAGTAGGAGGCTCCTCAACAAGTCCCACGAACCTACACAAACAAACAAAGAACTCGCAACCAACGCGATAAAGGGGTTGTCAATCCCTTCACGGCCACTTGCGAAAGTGAGATCTGATAGAGATAGTATGATAAGATAAATATATTTTTGGTATTTTATAATATAGATGCAGAAAGTAAAGATGCAAATAAAAGTAGATTGGAAGCAAATATGATAAGAGATAGACCCGGGGGCCATAGGTTTCACTAGAGGCTTCTCTCAAGATAGCATAAGTATTACGGTGGGTGAACAAATTACTGTCGAGCAATTGATAGAAAAGCGAATAATTATGAGATTATCTAGGCATGATCATGTATATAGGCATCACATCCATAACAAGTAGACCGACTCCTGCTTGCATCTACTACTATTACTCCACACATCGACCGAATCTTGCCTGCATCTAGAGTATTAAGTTCATAAGAACAGAGTAACGCTTTAAGCAAGATGACATGATGTAGAGGGATAAACTCATGCAATATAATATAAACCCCATCTTGTTATCCTCAATGGCAACAATACAATACGTGCCTTGCAACCCTTTCTGTCACTGGGTAAGGACACCGCAAGATTGAACCCAAAGCTAAGCACTTCTCCCATGGCAAGAAAGATCAATCTAGTAGGCCAAACCAAACTGATAATTCAAAGAGACTTGCAAAGATAACTCAATCATACATAAAAGAATTCAAAGAAGATTCAAATATTATTCATAGATAAACTTGATCATAAACCCACAATTCATCGGATCTCGACAAACACATCGCAAAAAGAGATTACATCGAATAGATCTCCACAAGAGAGGGGGAGAACATTGTATTGAGATCCAAAAAGAGAGAAGAATCCATCTAGCTAACAACTATGGACCCGTAGGTCTGTGGTAAACTACTCACAACTCATAGGAGGGGCAAGGATGTTGATGTAGAAGCCCTCCATGGTCGATTCCCCCTCCGGCAGAGTGCCGGCGAAGGCTCCAAGATGGGATCTCGCGGATATAGAATGTTATGATGGTGGAAATTGTGTTTCGTCTGCTCCCTGGATGTTTTCGGGGTACGTAGGTATATATAGGAGGAAGAAGTACATCGGTGGCCGCCCAAGGGGCCCACGAGACAGGGGGGCGCCCTACAAGGGGGGCGCACCCTCCTATCTCGTGGCCGCCTTGGCTGCTTCTTGACTTGCACTCCAAGCCCTCTGGATCACGTTCGTTCCAAAAATCACGCTCCCAAAGGTTTCATTCCGTTTGGACTCCGTTTGATATTCCTTTTCTTCGAAATACTGAAATAGGCAAAAAAACAGCAATACGGGCTGGACCTCCGGTTAGTAGGTTAGTCCCAAAAATGATATAAATGTGTAAAACAAAGCCCATAAACATCCAAAAGGGGTAATATAATAGCATGGAACAAACAAAAATTATAGATACGTTGGAGACGTATCAAGAAGCACCTTGACCTCGCCACAAAAGTCGCTGCTCCTTAGCCGTCGGTCGGTGGCTCGGCGCACTGAGTTGAGGAGGAGGAGGAGGTCGTACGTTGATGGATGCATCTTTCTTCTTGCCTCCTTAATTCTTATTGTGCTATTGCATTCTTGTTCCAGTCAATACAGACATGTGTGATCCCTTTGCTTAATTATATGCATCACTATAACTTGTACTCCATCCGTCAATTTATAAGTTGTGTTGCCAGTGTTTGGGGCCGGTGCACGACACAATAAGCACACCCACGATGACACATACAGAGAGGACATCCAGTGGTTCCAATGGCGATTTGTCAAAATATGCAGCTAAAAATCACTGGCACTATCTAATTTTTGCAACTAAAATTCAGTAATTAAGCATAGATTTCATTGCATAAATTAAGCAATCGTGCTTAATTTATACAAATATTTCAACTACTATATGCACATATATGGTTGTTCGCCGTTAGGCGCCGCAGCGCGCTCTGCTCGCGTCTGTCGACGCGCTCAGGTTGTGAACAGCTTTTCCTTGCGTGTTCAACTGCTATATGCATATATATGGTTGCTCGTCGTTGAGGCGACTGCAGAGCGCTCTGCTTGCGTCTCTCCGCGTGCGCTCTGCCAGTGGTTGGGCATGCGCATGATTATGCCGGGGGCCCCATATGCATGCGGTTGCGCCGCACATGTTGCCACGCGATGCAGTTACGTGCGGCACGATGAAGTTACGCGTTGCGAATTAGGACTGCCATCAGGACGTGTCATCCGGCCTCCCCTTTATTCTTGTGGCCATTATAACCTTAGTCTCTTCAACCTTTCAATCGTGCCCCACAACACAACAAGCACACCCACGATGACACATAGAGAGGGGATGTCTAGCAGCGCACCAATGGAGTTCGGCGAGCATAAAGTGGAGACCCACACGAGGGAGATGGATCTCTCAGTGGTGTACACCATCGACCCGCCCGTGGTGGACGACTACATCAATACCGTTGAGCAGTTGCTTGCTGGAGACAAGTACAAGGTGGTCGGCATCGACCTCCAGTACACCGTCGGTCGTCCCGGCATAGATCAGAAGGTTGTCGTCGCCCAGTTGTGTGTGCGCCATCATGTCCTCATCTACCACTACTGCATGGCCAGAGAGCCTTGCGACCATTTCAACAGGTTTGTCAATAGAACCGACTACAAGTTAGCCATGGTGGAAACCACCGACGATGTAAAAGCGCTCAGTGTTATGGGCTTGGCCTGCCAGAACCTTGTCGAATCCGTGACCACTACAGGGTCTGGGGCAGTATGAAGGACTCCCTGGTCGAACTCACCTCGGCCATCATCGACCCCTACTATGAAAGATGAAGTAGGATGCCCAGAGACCAAATCCCGTATCCTGGCACAGGGCCTGAATGCGGCGACTGGATGAACTTCACCTCAGGTTCGTGGCCAAGAGCATGTACACATTCTACGAGATACGCAGAAGGATTGTTGACATGAGGAAGTGCCTCGTTACCCAAATCGACGAGCCCGGATCGAGCCACAAGCAGAGCAAGCGTCACAAGAAGTAGATGATGATCAGATGATCGTTTATGCTAGTTAATCATGCATGTAATATATAGTTTACTTTATTGGTGTGTGGAAGTGTCATGTGTGTAGTAGCCAGCTATGAAGTTATGCATGTAATAGCTTACTTTGGTGTGTGCAAATGCCATGGATGTAGTAGCCACCTATGTAATTGGATGTTGAATTTGGTTAATCATGCATGTAATATATATGTTGTTGTTCTGTATGCAATCCCATCGCACAACACACATGTCATATTAGCAGCAACCGTTTGTGTTATTATTGGTCTTTGCACACATTTCTGATTACAGACTTGTTTGCTGTGTATCACACACATCTTGTTATATTGAACTGTTTACGTTCTCTTGTCTCAAAATAAACAGTTCGTCCGAGTGAACCGCGTGTTGTATATCGCACACACCTTGATCTGGCTGACCGTTTCTTTTGTGTTGCCTAATCACAAATAGTTCATCCTAGTGAACCATATGTTGTGTATCGCACACACCTTCATCTGGCTGCAAGTTTCTTTTGTTACTCGTTATCGCAAACAGTTAATTGAACTAAACCGTATGACCTGCATCGCACATACAACTAAAATCTGAACCATGTTTGATGCATCCGTCATCGCAAACGTTTTGCACATTTTTTATGGTTCTCTTACACCACCGTTTGCGATTATTGCATCGCACACAGTTTCTCGAAGGGTCTCTGATCGTAGTGTCACGTTAGCAGCATCCTGCGGCAGTGTTTTTAGAACAAATGGCATCCATCGAATACAGAGAAAGATAGGGGATTAATGTTTCGCCTCCCAACTCATTTATCATAGAGATAATTGTCAACAATAATAATTCATGATCAAATATACTTGACTAGCCATATGTGCCTGGATCTTTCCCCATCACATAATGCTTGCCAACTAGAGAATAATTGAGGTTGAAATGAGAATGACTACTTATTGACTCTTGCATTAAAGTAAATGCATAATGTAAAAGATAGGTCCTTTGTAGAGGGAAGCATAGGTTGTCATGCACTTTTTGTTTTTGGATGTGCAAGCTCTTAATGCAAAGGAATGTCACGTTATATAGCCCATTGTGATAGCAACCTTTATTATGCAGTCCGTCATTTTTAATTCTTTACCATCACAAGTTCGTACAACGCTTATTTTTCCTTGCAGTAAAAGATCATACATATTTTAGGAGCAATTTTTATTGCCTTTTGCACCGATGACAACATACTTGAAGGATCTTATTCAATCCATAGGTAGATATGATGGACATTCATGGCAAGAAACTGGGTTTAAGGGTTTTTGAATGCACAAGTAGTATCTCTACTTAGTATGAATTTTTGGCTAGCAAAAGATCCTAAGCAGGCACCACATGTTGGACGATCCATAACAATATAACTTCTATGCAAATATACCCAAAGATAACTCATAAAGTTGTCTTCCTTGTCCAACTTCAACTAATTTGCTCAAGTTTCAAAATAATTAATGGGCATTCACAATCATAGAAGATGTCCAAGATAATATATTTATATGTGAAAGTTCTCTTCCTTATATTAATCATTCATGAATTGCTTGTACGCCTCAGTATGAATGACATATTTTTTTCTAATCTTTCTAATCTTCAAGTGCATTGCATCCATCTTGATCTTGTGATCATCGACGACATCCGCAACATGCAACTCCAATTTCATCTTCTCCTCCTCAATTCTTTTCAATTTTTTCTTCGAGTAATTGTTTTCTTTTTAAACTAAATTTAACCTCTAGACAAGATGGTCAGTTGGAATTTCCGGTTCACATACCTCCTAGATAAAAATATCTATGTCACGTTGGTCGGCATAATTGTCATAAACATTGGATGAAACAAATAGTTATAAAAGATAATATATAGCACATCCGAATCATAGACAGTACAAGGGCCGACGGAGGCGGATACCAAAATCATTAGCACTATATAATAACAAACAATAATAAAAGTAAGAAAATTATACAAGTATCTATCTAAATCATACAAGTAAGAATTTTTTAGAAAGAAGATAAGAACAAGAGGCTCACCACGGTGGTGCCGGCGACGAGATTGGTGCGGGTGATCGACGGTGGTGAGGACGGGGAACAGGACATGACGGACCGCCAAACCTAGACAAATCTTGAGGAAAATGGAGCTTGGACAAGGAGCTTCGAGAGAAGAAACCTTAAGTGTGGCTCGGGCATTTCATCGAACACCTCATGTGTATAGGAGGTGAGCTAGAGCACCACAAACCTCTCCCACGGCTGGCAAAAAAACATAGCATTGTCTCTGTTCACAGGCAGGGGCGGGGGTATATATAGGACTATCTTTAGTCCCGATTTGTGGCTAAAACCGGGACCAAAGGACAACCTTTGGTCCCGGTTCCAGCCACCAACGAGACTAAAGGTGTCGGGCCAAGAGCAAGGCCCATTGGTCCCGGTTCGTATCTAGAACCGGGACCAAAGGGGTCAGACGAACTGGGACCAATGGCCCCCTAGGTCCAGCCGGCGCCCTGACCTCACGAACCTGGACTGATGCCCCCTTTGGTCCCGGTTCGTGAGTGAACCGGTATTAATGCCCTTACCCAGGCCTCAACCAAAGCCTATTTTCTACTAGTGACATATGATCATCCTATGAACACACACACACCCTACCTTTATGAGTATCTTCGTGATACTGAGGTGACACAACATCTTGAGATTGATGAAATCACCACAGTCTTCTCGTAGTCGATAGGAATCTCTTCTCCCACTGAATGAACGTTGCCCAAAAAGACTGAAATAACTCCGAGAAAATGCAAGCACCGGTGTCAAGTCTAGAACTTGAACCCTAATGGGCCACTTCCACCACAAGGAACCCAACTATCTGAACTACGCTTAGTCCACATACTCGACGACTCAACACTACAACAGACTAGCAATCAAGCACATACAACACATGTCCAGTTCAATAATATATTGGGGAGCTTTACCTCGCCGTCTTCCACCCCGATGACCTATGCATGAATATTGCCTAAGGTTTAGCCTTTTGAGAACTTGACCTATGCCATGTGTCGGTATGGTGTGGTCACTTTGCACCGACCACATATCCAGGGGCGGAGCTGGGCCCCGGGCACCCAGGACCCAGGCCCGGGGCGTGCAAAAGTTTACAGGCTATAATTATATAGATTTTTTTGCAGGCCCGGGGCATGGCCGAATAAAAAAGAAGGCCCAAAGTCTCGCATGAGGCAACACACCCCCACGATCCAACTCCTACGCTCAAGCAGTCATGCGCACGGTCCACCAAGCAAAAGAGGCGCAGCGGCAGCGCTGTTTTGCTGGAAAAAAGGAGACGACAGCGCGTGCAGCCAGGACGGGCGGCACGATCGATCTCCATACTCGCGTTGTCGTCCCCCGTGGCTTCGCCTCCAGCCCCGGCGCCCCCCTGCTCCGGGGATCTAGGCCGCCGCCTCCTATCCAGTGCGTCGTTCGTTGGCATGGCGCACCATCCCCTGCTGGCTGCTTCACAGCAGGCTGCTGCACCTTGTATTTTCTTTGATGATTTCTCTGTTTCCCCATTGATGCTTTATCAGTGTGTAAACTGCTTCGAACTGAAATTTAATTGAAGTAATATGTGTGTATGCACTATGCAGTCATATATCTAGGGTATTTTGATGTAATTGTCAATTTTATCTCATGTTGTAGAAAAACAAGATGAAAAGATTTAGCGAGATGTATTTGCAAGTATTGATGATAATGATATTGTCGCTTTCAATCATATAGGTCTGACAAAGGGCTTTTAACTCGTCGAAGTGGTAAGTTTTTAGATTTGTATCAATGATAATTGTTTCACATGATGTTTATGGATTCTCTTATGAAATTTTGCTTTTGATGTCTTGAAGGTGTTGGTTCTTCTTTCACTGTTCATGAGGTTATGCAACACACTGATGAAGCAAACCATTGATTTGGTACTCTTTTATATCACATATTGTTCTTTATAGGTTTTTTCATGTTTTTATTTATTTTTATCGTTAAGCATTGGTTTAAATTCTAAATATTTCACACAATTAAGCTATATTTTGTTTGGATTATTTTTTGACGTAGCTAAAAGCCTTATGGATATTAAGTTTCCTCAAGGTAAAATTTTTTGGGGCCTGGGGCTTGCTTCAATCCTGGCTTCGCCACTGCACATATCCGAAGCGGCACTCTCTTTTTCTCGAATACGCATAGAGCGTATCATTTCATGATAGGTAGAGGAGTTTACATGCGCATGGCCAAGCAACACATTCGTGGCCGGGGCTACGCAAAGTTACAGTTATAGGCTTCGATCAAGGCGGTTCAAATAAAAAGGAGCGCAGTCCTTTTGCGCCAGCCGTGGCCCACATTGCTGCCTCGGCCAGAGCAGCTCGAGAGGCCTCGGTCACTGACGGGCGGATGCCGTCGAAGGTGCAAGCATTTCTGTGCTTCCAGAGGGTCCAGGCAACGATGATCACGAGGGAGGCCGTGCCCTTACGAAAAGAAGGCGGGGTAGATGACGTGGATGCCTTCCACCAGTCGAAGAAGGGCTCGTGGCCGAGGGGAATGCTGCTGGTGAGCCGTAGCCTGGAGAATACGTCGTGCCACACCATGCGAGAGAAGGAGCGGCCAATCAAAAGGTGCTGCATAGATTCAGTGGCCTGATCGCAGAGTGTGCAGGCGCTGCTATGTGGCAGTCCGTGGCGCACGAGCCACTCGTTCGTCCAGCACCGGTCCTGCGGGGCCAACCATATGAAGAACTTGACGCTCAGGGGGGCCCAAGTCTTCCAGGTGAGCTCGGCATGTGGGGATGAGGTAGAGCCGAGGAAGAGAGCGTCGTAGCAGTTTTTGCAGAGTATGTGCCATTCGCTGTCCATCGCCATCGAAGAATGTCGGGCTGCTTAGAGGTTGAAACCGGGAGTAGACGCCTCCATAGCTCGATGTATTGGACAGTCGCTAGGGGGGCCAAGGCGCCAACGATGTCCTGGACCCAAGCCCGGTCCTGGAGTCCGCCGGCCACGAGGCGACATTGGCGGCAGCGCTTGGGCACCATAGCATAGATAGCCGATGCGATCTCGGCGATGGACTGGCCATGGACCCAATGATCAGTCCAGAATTTGCAAGTGCGCCCATCACCAAGTTCCCATCGGGTGGAAGCACGGAAGATGGCCAGCGTTTCAGAGTCGGCAGGGAGGGGTAGATGGCTCCAGGGGCGCGTCCGGTCCGTGGCCTGGAGCCAGAGCCAGCGGGTGCGGAGGAAGAGCCCGGTGCATCACAGGTCGCGGATGCCTAGTCCGCCGAGCTGCAGCGGCATGCAGACGCGACGCCAGTTAACTGCGCAGTGACCAGAGGCGAAATCCTTCCTGTCGTGCCATAAGAACTCACGGATGAGGCGGTTGACCAGTTTGAGCACATGGGCGTTGAGGGCGATAGCCGCGAGCAGGTGCCCGGGCATGGCGCAAAGCACATGCCGGACCAGGGCAAGCCGCTCCCCGCGGGAGAGCAAGGATGCCCTCCAGGTGGACAGCTTCTTGCGCATCTTGTCCACCAACGGCATGAGATGCGAGGAGTGGATCCATCGGACCGATAGCGGCAGTCCTAGGTAGGTGATGGGGAAGTGCTTGACCGGGCAGTCCAGCTCAAGTCCTATAGTCGCCTCGTCAGCAGGAGAGCATTGGATGGGGGTTGCAGAGCACTTGTCGAAGTTGGTGCGTAGGCCGGAGGCACCTCCAAACACAGACAGCAGCTCCCGGAGCGCGGCGAGGTCATGCCGGTCTGGGTGACAGAATACCACCACGTCGTCGGCGTAGAGGGATATACTTGAGGCCATGTGGTTGGGAGTGAGCCGGTGTAGAATTCCAGCTTGTACCGCATGTAGGATGATGGAGTTGAGCATGTCGATCACAATGGTGAATAGCATCGGTGACACCGGGTCACCTTGGCGGAACCCCTTAGCATGCCTGATTGGTGGCCCGGGCGATCCATTGATGAGGACGCGGGTGCTCGCACTGTAGAGCAAGATGGAGATCCATTCCCGCCAACGTGGGCCGAATCCGCGATGGCGCAAGACTTGGAGGAGAAATGGCCAGGAAACCGAATCGAAGGCGCGGGCAATGTCGAGCTTGAGTAGGACACGCGGGAGCTTGCGGTTGTGGAGGTGCTTGGCGGTTTGTTGGACCAGGAGAAAGTTGTCATGGATACATCTTCCGGCGATGAATGCACTCTGATTGACAGAGACAAGCTCGGGCAGATTGGGAGCGAGGCGAAGGGAGAGCACTTTGGCGAAAAGCTTCACTAGGAGGTGGATGAGGCTGATCGGCCTATAGTCAGCGAGCAAGGACGCGTCGGGCTTCTTGGGTAGCAAGGTGATGAGCGCCTCATTAAGCTTTCCGAAGCCAAGGCCGTTGAGAGCATAGAGCTTGTCAAATGCCTCGCAAATGTCCTTTTTTATCACGGGCCAGGCCGAGCATAAGAATTCGGCGGTGAAACCGTCGGGCCCAGGTGCCTTTCCATGGGGGAGCAGCTTGATTGCGTTCCAGATTTCGTCCTCGGTGAATGGCGCTCATCCGTGGAACCAAGCAGATGGGTGAAGTGGGAGAAAGCCGCAGCTGCCATGGCCTCATCGTCGAGGAGGAGCTGCCCGTCGTGCTGAAGCTCAAGGATCCTCTTCTTGTGGAGGCGTCGAGAGGCCTGGATCCGGAGGAAGGCTGAGTTGGTTTCAGCATTTCGCAGCCATGAGTATCTAGAGTGCTGGCGTGAGATCGTCCGGTCGAGGGAGGCAAGGCCGAGGTAGGCACATTTCAGGCGACGCCGCAGCCAGGCCTCCGAAGCCGTGAGCGGGCGCCGGTCCTGTGCCTCGTCGAGGCGAGCGACTAGCTCGCGAGCGATCGTGAGCTGCAAAGAAATGCCTCCCAGGGATTTTGAGCCCCAGCTCCGCAAGCGCCGAGCGGTAATCTTGAGGCGAGCGTACAGGCGCCGGAATGGATCGGGGTGCGGCGGGGTGGAGTTCCAGGCATCAGAAACCACGTCCAGGTAGCCGTTGAGCTTCGGCCAAAACCACTCAAAGTGGAAGCGCTTGGCCTGGTTGTTGTGTGCCGTGCAGTCCAGGAAGAGAGGGGAGTGATCGGACGCCACCGACGAGAGACAGCGTAGAAGGCACTGGGGTTGTGCAACATCCCAGGTCGAGCTGCAGAGCACACGATCGTTGCGGACGAGGGTGGGGTTCTCCTGCTCGTTGGACCAAGTGTATCGACGGCCGTGGAGGTAGATGTCACGAAGCTCAAGGTCGGCGATGAAGCGGCGAAAACGACTCATAGTTCGGTGGTTGAGCCTGTTGTTGTTCTTATCGGCAGCGGAGGTGATCATGTTGAAGTCTCCTCCAATGAGCCAAGGGCCGGCACATGTGTCGCGAAACTCGTGCAACTCGCCAAGAAAGGCGATTTTGTCATCATCGCCCTGCGGGCCGTAGACACCTGTAAGCCACTAGTGCTGATCCCCGACAAGTGGAGAGACGAGGGCAGAGACGTGATGGTCACCAATGGTAGGCCTGGAGAGTGAGATCATGTCGCAGTGCCAAGCAAGCAAGATGCCTCCGCGAGTGCCATCCGCGGGAAGGAAGTAGAAGTCGAGGAAGGGGCGCCCAGGGTTTCCAGCACCAGAGAGTCAGACATGCGAGCAAGTTTCGTTTCCTGGAGGCAGACGATGCAAGGGGCAGCGGAGGAAATAACGCTACAGACCGCAGAACGTTTAGCACTAGAGTTGAGGCCTCGGACATTCCAAAAATGATCTTAAGGTTTCCATCCATGGGAGGGTGGGGGGCGCTAGGCACAGGCGCAGAAGGCCAGGCCGATCAGATCTCCACGAGGCGGGGGCTTCCGGTGCGCTGCGGGGAAGAGCTGCATTCCGCAGGTGGAATGCGCCAACCGTAGAAGTCGGCAAAGGCATGGATGATATCGGCAGCCAGCGGGCGGTCGAACAAAGCAGCATACTTGGAGAGAGTGGCTTCGTCCATCGGGGCATCGTCCTTGAGCAGGCCTAGGCGCCGGAGAAGCACGCGCTTGGCCTTCATCTCGGAGTCCAAGCCCCGATCGGCCTTGGCGATTCGCCCGCTTCTCCTCGGAGTGAAGTTGGGTGGCACCTCATTGCGGCGTCGACGTGATGCAAGCGCGGGGAGAACGCGGTCGATCTGCATTTGCATGGTGCAGACGAAGGTGCGGAGATCAGGCGGTGCGGAGCCTGCATGGTGCAGCTGCATGGGTGGAACGGCCTCGGCCAATAGGGAGGCGCCAGGCGTGGCGCATGGAGCAGGCGTGGGCCTCGGATCTGCCTCGGGATCTCCGGTGGGGGTGGCGAATGAGGAGCCAGGGTCCGCCAACGAATCAGCCGCGGGATCAGTGCAGGCATGCATGAGATCTTCCACAGCAACGGGATCGGTGCGGGCATGCATGAGATCGTCCTCGGAAGGCGCGAGGATCAGGCGCGCAGGCGCGGCGGGCCCGGGCCCAGGCATCAGGGGGCCAGCATGCATGTTGCCGCCCCTGGCAGGGGAGGGTGACAGGTGCCGGTCGAGGGAGGATCGGGGCTGGTCTGGTGCGTGCCCGTTGTCCTAGAGCGGGTAGACGCGCTCGACAACAAGGCCGTTGGCGAAGGAATCACCGCTGGCGTCATGGGATCGCGGGCCTGGGCAGGCTGTCGGCGACTGCGGCTGAATAAAGACCGTCAAAGCGGTCGTAGTGGCGTCAGCAGCGGTGTCAAAAGCCTGGGCGGCGGCGCTTTCCAGAAGCGCAGGCCGACCAGGACTGGGCACAGCTGGGTCCCGCGCATCAGAGGGATCCGATGCGGGCGCGCGAGACGTCGCCAGAGCACACGCCGGAGAGGCCGGCAACGACGAAGGGGCGCCGAGGTGGAGCGTAGCGCGAACCCGGGGCGCGGCTGCAGCGGCCGTGGGGTACGGCCCCAGAATGCCTTGCCAGTCGTAACAAGGAGGGGGAGCATGCCTGCGCCGGCGCCGGCGGGGAGCGCTGCCTGAGGTCCGGAGGGAAGACGCACCGGGGGGATGCTCAGGAAACTCATGAATGCGCGGCCAGGGACCAGGAACAAGGGGTGAGCCAGGGGGGCGTCGCAGTCACCGGCCCCGTCGGCGGGCGACGGGGGAGGCAGCGGAGAGGGGCGGCGGTAGTCGACGCAGCTCCAGAAATGGATCTCGACGGGAAAACGCGTCAAACCAAGTGAGAGACGCTCCGCGGACGCAGGATCGGCATCCTCCTCGACGGCGTCGTGCTCCGGCATGAGGAGCTCCGAGGTGCGCGGGATGCCGTCCGGATTGGTGGTCCAGGCGGTCAGGCAAAAGACGGACATGTCAGATGCATTCCTAGTCTCCGGTGCCAGATTTTCCACCCGGCAGAATGGCGAGAGAAGGAACTCGGCAGAAGCCCGGTGCCAAGCATGGCCGGGGATTCCCTTGATCTCAACAGAGACGAGGAAATGCGCCTTCACCGGAACAGCGTCACGGAAGAGGCTCCAGGGGGTGAAGATCAGGCGGAAGTTGCCGGTGCGGAGGCCGCCAGCGGCAACACGTGCGTGCGAGGCGGCGGAGGAGAACTTGATGAGGAAATCGTCAGAGGCGTGGGTGTGGGCGGAGAACTCATGCGCAGCGAGGCCGTAGCGTGCGCGCAGCGCGTCGAAGACAGCCTCCCTGGACACACCAGAATGGCGTCCAGCGACCGTGGCGAGCAGCGCGCGCTCGAGATCCCGCTCTGCCGCAACAAGCTCCGCGGACCGAGGGAGGTAGCAGATGGCGCCGGCGGCGCGGCGCGCAGGGTGGCCGGAGAGTGGGGTGGACGCGGCAGAAGCGGAGGTCGCCGGCGAAGCAGGGGCGGGCTGCGACCCGGAGGACGCGGGTGCAGACCCACCAGAGCACGGCGACCCCGCGGCAGTCGACCCGGAGGACGCGGGACGATCACCAGGACTCGCGGCAGCAGGGCGCGAGCTGGATGGAGCGGAGCACTCGGGGGGCGAGTGGGGTGCCGGACCCCGAAGGGGAAACACGGCGACGGAGCGGGGGGGCGAGGCGCCATGGGATGAGGGGGAGGATGGTGCGGCGGCACGCGGCATGGTGCACTCGCGGACCTTGTGCCCGAAGCAGCGGCAGCGGCCGCAACGGATGTCCCGGCGGCACTCCGAGCGCGGGTGGCTGGTGCTGAAGCACCTAGGGCACTCCCCCTCCCGGAGCCACGACGGCGGTCGACGGGGCGCGTCGACAGGACCCCGGCAAGGGCGCCGCGGTCGGAGGGAGCGGGGGCGTTTGCGGCCACGCGCAAGGTGCCAGCCGTCGGGGCCATCCGCCTCCATGACCCGACAGATCTCAGAGCGCAGGGGGGGCGCGCAGGCGGCGGCGAGGGCTGCGAGCCGGCCGCCGTTGGGGAGGCAGGGGAGCAGCGGAGGGCCTCGAGGTAGGACGTCGGTCTTGCGTCGGCGGTCCCGGCAGAGGAGGGGCTCGAGTCGAGCCAGCGGTCAGAGCGCGAGCGGCCCTCGGCCGGAGGGAAGGGGGAGCGCATGGCTGGAGGTGGGCGGCGGGGCCGGAGTGGCCACCGACGCGGGGCGGTGGACGCCGGAGCCGGGTGGCTAGCGGCGGGAGCGGTGGCTAGCGGCGGGCTTAATTTCCTCTCACCAGCATACATGTTGTCAGATGGAACACTTCCCGAAGCGGCACTCTCATTTCTCCACTTAATAGATGTGGTGTGTCCTTCGGTTTTAGCTTCTCAGTGCTATAAGGTTTTGGCTCGAACGTATGGTTCATTGTCCTGTGCGTTGATGCTTCCCAGATACTCCGGTCGAGCTCTATGTGCTACCTTCAACCCTCCTTATGCACGGCCGATTGGATGGATTGACCAAGTGATGTTACTGGACTCTGGCGACTTTTGACATCCATGTAGTTCCTAACGCGAGCTTCGTCCTCATTTGTGCATGAAGAACCTACCTCTCGCCCTTTTTATTCTTAGAATTTGTTGTGGCCTGGGGCTAGCCATAGTGATGGTATCTTAGTCGGTATCATGCACTCAGGAATAGCAAAAATGCTGATGTTGCAGAGAATTAAAAAAAAGTTAGAGTAACATAGGTAGATATCGTATCATGTTAAATGATATGCTATTTTCTGTCATGCATGTCAATAAATATGATCATCTATGATACTAATATATGACATTGTGCATTATAAAAGTACTATTTTACACTAATATCATGTGCATGATACTAATATATGATACTCCCACGACGAGTAGCCTGATATGTTTGAGGGGGGAGGGGGAGGGGGAGGAAACAAGCATAATATGCCATGCCATCATGAAGATTATTTGTGCTATGAATGTTCGTTCCAAGATAAAATGCAATTAGTGAAATTAGTGTTGCTGCTAGAATAAAATACAGTTAATGTAATTAACCCCCTTTAGCGGAGGGAGTATATTTCAAAAAAAAGTTAATTACAATTAATGTAATTAACATTGTTTTTAATTTATCGCGATGTCATGGATACATCATTAGAATAAGAATGGCGTGGAGTGTTTAATTTTTTTTTTTTAAAAAAAGAGGATCGGTTGACTTTGACACACACCGACGCACGACCGCCGCGGGCCCTTAATTTGTCCCGGTCCGCCACCGTCCAAACCGCGAAGACGAAAACGACCCACACTATACCCGGACCAAATCTTGGTTTGCACCCACAAGCAACGAATCCTGAGTTCCTGACTGAACCCTTCCTTCCTGCACGACCCTGCACTGTCTCGTGAGTCGTGACGCCCACCCGCGCCGCACGCGGAGAATCCAACTCCTTCCTTCGCCCGGTTTCCTTCCGGTGTGCCGTCCCTTCTCCCGGCTCACGCGACGACCCTATCCCCCGGCGACACGCCGCGCCCGGGCTCCGCAGCGTCCCGTGCACCGGGTCTACACAGGGGCGGCACCCGCCGCGTCCCGTGCACCGGGTCTACACAGGGGCGGCACCCGCCGCGAAGCTTCCTCCTCTCATCAACTCTCCTCTCCCGAGTTGTCCAAAGCATAAAGAAGCTCGCCGTGTCGGCAAACCGGAGGTTGCGGCCACCCGACGACACACACCACCACCGACCAACGCAACGCAACAATCTCCAAACCCCAAACTGCACTCCACTCCACACACGCGCGCGCGCGCACGATCGTCTCGTCGACCAGCCAGACAAGATGCAGCAGGGGAGGAAGAGGAGCCGCCCGCGCATCGCCGGCGTCCGGCCGGGGCCCTCCTCCTCGCCGACGCGCCGGGGCGGGACCAGCGGCGGCGCAGGCGCCGGGCAGAGGCTCCGGCTGCCGGTGCAGCTGGCGCAGGGACCGCGGTCGCGGAGGCGGGCCGAGGGGAAGAGGGCGCTCACGCGCTCCGCCTCCGAGCCGGCGCTCTGGTGGCGCGACGACGCCCGCATCCACCCCGTGACCCATCCGCCGTCCCCGCCGCCGCCGCCGATCAACCGCCCGCACACCTGCTACGACGTCCTCGCGCCGGACTCCCCCTTCGCCTCCTCCTCCCTGCTGCTGCCGCCCGATCGTCGCACGCCCTGGGAGGTACGGTACGGTCCGTGAACTGAGGAGCGCGGCGCGCGCATTCGTTTTGGTTCGCGGAGTGAACTGGATGGGTTTTCTCTGTACGTAGGAGGCGAAGGTGGTGGTGAACGTGACGGTGGAGGGGAGCGCGGGGCCGGTGAGGGCGATGGTCAGCCTCGGCTCCAGCATCCGGGACGCCATCGCCGCGGTGGTGGAGAGGTACCACCGGGAGGGGAGGAGCCCCCGGCTGGACCCGGCCTCCGCCGAGTCCTTCCAGCTACATCACTCTCACTTCTCCCTCCAGAGTAAGCTAGCCATTCATCATTTTGACTTAATTTAATGAACGGAATATGCCATGCCAATTTGCCGATCAAATGGGGATTAGTCCAGTTTTCTGTTGCTAAAGATGTGGTTGTTTGATTCTGTTGTTTGTGAGACAAACCATTTTCAAGTTGTGTCACTGTCACAGCAAGTTCTGCACCATTCATGTGTTATGGGATGTTTGAATCATCCGTAATTCAGAATATGTCAAGAACTACTAATGATGTTTAGTAATTTTGTTAGTTAGTATGGGGTAAGTCTCTGACAAACCGTCTTTGTTCATGTGACATCTGGCTATTTGGTTTACTCATTTTTGTCTTGCCTGAAATTTGTTTCTCCCACCACTTCATTCTTTAAGGATTCAGCAATGTAATATAGACCAATCGTTACGGATTAGGATGTAGACAAACTTATTTGGTACTACTACTAGTTCTATGTAACGACTTTTTTTAGAACATGTATGCAAGGACTTCTAAAATTATTACTACTCTGAAAAGTGTATGAAGCGAGCTTCTTCAGGCTTCACCCAAAATTTGGTTGCTCAGCCCAAGGGACTAAAAGTTATGAAATCAGCATTTCAAAATTTTACTTCGATCGAGTGGGCAATTAACATCTTGAGTTTTTCTCTCTGACAGGTTTAAACAAGAACGACAAGATCGGCGAAGTGGGCGGCAGAAATTTCTACCTGCACAAAAGCGGCGGAACCAACGGGCTTGCGCTTCAGAGGGGAGAACCTGGTGTGCATTCAGGTGGCGGCGAGACTACACAGAGCCATGGAGGGCAGCTTGCCGGGGTCCCATACCACCATCACCTCCTCGCCATTGTCATGAAGAAGCTGGATAAAATCGGCAGGCGGACGAAGAGGCTTTGGAGGCTCCTCACCTGTGACTGCACATGACTGACCCTGTGGATGTTGATGGTAGCCTAACAGCCGTCGTATACTGTGACTGTCTGGTGTGGTAGGCTAGCACCAGCAAGTTAGGTTAGAATCGGTGCGCGGTGCCGGTGGTATTGGTATTGATTGACGATAAAGAAGGCACGCGGCGCGGTAACGAAAGTTATCCTCGTGCTGATGTGTTGATAGATTCGGTTGATCAGGTTAGGGAGTAAGGTATATAGCGGAGTGCACGCTTTGCAGTCCACACACATCACTGATAAGCACTGGTGATTGTGTGGCTGCAAGTGCAAGGTAGACTCTCGACTAATATAAATCGATACAAATATATTTCCTGCCCGGAATTACTTGTTGCGAAAATGAATAAAAATGAACGTAACTAAAATACATCCAGATACATTCATTTCTCTGCTAAGTATTTTGGACGGAGGTAGTGTTAGATTATTCACGACTCAAGGGTCAATGACAACGCAGGTTACGGGTCATGTTGAGGAGGAGAATTTTAGTTTATTTTCAAGATCAATGAGAAATTAAGCTAAACTGTAGGCAATAATCGGTCGAGGTTCGGTCGAGGTTCGAGCAATGGTTGTGTTGGACTGATG
This sequence comes from Triticum aestivum, assembly GCF_018294505.1. Lineage (NCBI taxonomy): Eukaryota > Viridiplantae > Streptophyta > Magnoliopsida > Poales > Poaceae > Triticum > Triticum aestivum. Next base: position 480,082,565 of record NC_057807.1, on the reverse strand, counting down.
TGGAAACTAACCTATTAGGTAGGACTGCATATAATAAGAGTTGTTGCACCGTTGTTTTAGGACCTCTCGCGGTGCAATAAGTATCATGATAAGATTCTTCTTGCTTGATTGTTGTCATGCTGATAGAGCCTAAGCTTATGCTGCCTCCGTCCGAAAAGTATGTCGCCGTGGCAATTTTCTGGAAACCCCCTCCTCAAATTGTGCGCCTCCGCCGCGTTGCTTCCCCTTCCACTGCCGCTTTGCTTCCCCGGGTGAGGAGAAGGCTCAATTTTTTTTTTGATTTGCTCTCCGACTGATGTGTCCTTCCACGATGGTGGCGAACCGAAGCTGGCCCTGCCCGTCGTCAACCTCATCTACCTCGCCATCAACCTCGTTCACCTCGCTGTCAACCTCTTCCACGAAGCCGGTCCACACAGATCGACCAATGGGACCCATGAGGCCAGTGGCGAAGCCATGCATGAGCTGTGCAGTCAAATGACTACACAACTTTTTGGTAAGAACATCATACAATGAGTATATATCATGTAGAAAAATCATAAATACATACATATGACTATACAAGTTTGAATTGACTATACATGAATGAATTCCTGGCACCGCCACTGCATGAGGCTCATGGAGCTGTACGAGCCAGATCCCAGCGATCGCCTCAGTACCACAACGGCACCATGCTCAGCGGCAACATCCCCGTGTGCATCCTCTGGTATGTGCAATACCACATCAAGACTGGATTTTTGTATCCTGATGCTTTATAAAAAGCAGAGTAGATGCTCAATTTTTTGTATCCTGATGCTCAAGTTTTTGTAACCTGTAGATGCCATGCTCAATTTTTTGGTAAAGCTACTGGAGTTGCTAGCAAATTCTATTTTCATTCTTATTCTTACTGTCAAAATTCGGAGCAAATTCTAGTAATATTTGTACTGCTTGTGCTTGTGGTAATACTCCTAGCCGAATATTTGTACTGTACTGAAAACTTCACTAAAACTAAATTCAGTTAACTCCATAGACACCTGCTCTTTTTTGTTTAGAAGGGACCCCTATCTCCAATCTTTTAGGACAAAATACTCCTAACCGTAGTCCCTCAAATAACTCTGTTCTTCCTCCCCCAAGCCCCTTATTTTTTTCAGATTCTTCTATGCTCAATGCAGAGATAAACACCCCTGTCTGTAATAACCTTGCAACACAGTCGTATGGGAATTTTCAGTAAAATCACTAATGGAGATAATGGATAATACTGAATTTCACAACCGTAAGACCAGGACTTGTCTGAATCCAAAAAAATTTAAAGCTTGAATATCAAATTGTTTTATTGTTAGAATTTCTAAATTCTAGACCACTGTGTTTAATCTGAATTTAATCTAGACTGTATTTAATCTGAATAATGCTGCAGGTACTCCAATTTTCTAGAGATTGCAGCCCATTTTGATAGAGATTGCACTCCATTTTTGTAAAGATTGCAGTCCATTTTTGTAGAGATTGTACTCCATTTTTGTAAAGATTGCACTCCGTTTATGCTTAGTTCAGTTAACATGTTGATTTGTTGGAGTACTGATGGGTGACAAAACATGCAGAATGCAAACCTCTGTCAGACGATTAGAGGCAACTCTGGACCCTGTTTTTTTGTTTCATTGCCACCATTTTGATGCTGTTTGGATTAGTCAATAATCAACAAGATTTTGGCTATTGTAAGTAACTCCCAGTGACAACAGTAATTCAGTAGTTTTCTCAAATTTTTGCAGTATGTAGACTCTATTTAGAAATTCAGAGATAATGAAAAGATGAAGCTGAGATTAATATAATACTCCATCGAACATGTACATTGACTCACATATACGTTGATTACAGTTCCAAGTTCCAACAACCAACCAGACTATCTACTAAAAATTATTAAGGGAAAGCTTAACCAGAGTTTTATGTTTTGAATACATATTACTCCCTCTGTAAAGAAATATAAGAGCGTTTAGATCACTAAATATAAGAGCGTTTAGATCACTAAAGTAGTGATCTAAACGCTCTTATATTTCTTTATGGAGGGAGTATTCCATTATGCTATAACTCCTAGACCTGGGGACCACATTCTGTAACTCCAGCCGGAAGTAAACAACAATTAACACCGGAAATTGATCACAGTGATTAATACTAATTACATATGGATGATGGTGGAGATGAAGATCCCCATCCTCACCAAGGAAACAAATGAAAGAACAAAATGCATGGAAATGAATATTTCAACAATTCCAAAAGAATAAGAAAATCCCTCATTTCTACAAACAACATTCGAGGGCAAGGTACCTTGATACTATTAAAACAGGCGGAAATACCTTGAACAAAAGAGCAAAAAGAAGTAAGCCCGCAAGGTCGAGCGGCAAACGCTATCTTTTGTGCTCATTGATAAAGCATACCGTCAAGAACCAATCTCCCCAAGCCACAGGAATCAGCCGGAAACATTTTTGTTATCCCATATCAGCTTAGCATCCAACTTCAGTTTGGGGTAACAACGTCAGCGGCTAGGCAAACATCTCCTAAGATTTTTTTTTGGTGAAACAATAATGCATTAGTAGATGCTGCAATCAGCTAGAACATGGTTGCAGAAGTCTGCAAGATTATCAGCCTGCAAATGAGCAAGAACAAGAATACATATTAAAAGAATTCAGTAAAACCTACTACATATTTATGTAGCGTCGAAGGTAATTTATCTGCAACAAATCAGAGCACAATGTTCAACTAAGAAGACAGGATGTAAAAATCTAAATCCCCATTGTCATACCTCGTGTCTCCACATATTTGGACATCTAGTAAATCCATGTGTGGACATCAATGCCTTCCTTATGAAGTCGCTGGTGCTGTTCTTGAAGCCCTGGCACCCAACGCCTGGCGATCTGTTCCATATCCTCAGCCAACCACAAGTGCTGCAAATTGCCGAATCCATTAACACGCTCTAACTTTGGACAAGCCTGTGCACGCAGCTCCCTCACTTGTGGAAAACTCGATACCCTCTCCAGACCCTCACAGCCCATGATTTGTAGGGTCTCAGTGAGGAACAAAAGGCCATCTACCACCTTCAAGCAGCTTGTTCCTCCTAATTTGAGCTTCTTCAAACTTGTGGCCTCCTTTCCAAGCTGCCATGGGAGGGCTCTCAGCTTGGGGCAGCCATCGAGTCTCAGCTCCTTCAAACGAGGCAGCAGCTGCAGAAATGAAGATACGCCGTCCCGATTTTGTATATCAACACCTCCATCATCTTCCCCTCCTATCCCTACTGTTGCATCATTTTCTCTTTCTTCAACAAAGCACCACTCTTCCCAGTTGGGCATATCTATTATGTCCAACATTTCAAGCTTGGGAAAAGCAACTACCCCCAAAGATCCGGGACTAGTCTCCCTGCAACCATGAAATTCAGGTCCAATCTTGTTTATTGCTGCTGCCCCCACAATTTTCAGATATCTCAGATTGGGTAGCTGCCCCATTGGTGGAAGATGCACGCATGATTTACATTTTGTGAGGTACAGCTGTTTCACTGAAGACAAATGGGAAGTACCAAGCCAGGCGGGATACCTCTGACCAAAGAATCCTGTGATGTATAGGTCTTCAAGGTTGCGGGGAGGGATTAACCGAGCAAAGATCGTCTCAATATTGCTAATTTCTTCTTCTGAATATACTTCTGTTCGTTCAGTGCATTCTAGATTCAAAACTCTGAGATGCCTTTTGTCTTTTAGTATTTCACTGGTAGTGGTACTACAGGGAGCTGCTCTTTCCAATTTAATCATATGAAGCTGCCGCATCTGCAAAAGTGGAGCCAACTCTTCCAAGTTCCAACCATCTTGTGTTTTTGTATTATCATTTCCATTGCCAATGGGAAATCCTTCTAAATCATTAAGAAATTTTAATTTACCTATCCCGTTGGGAACCCGATCTATTGTTGTACCGCCAAGACCAAGGCGTCTTAATTTGCACAGCTGATTGATTTCCATAGGAAGGTTGCGCAAAGCATTACACCTCTGTAAATTCAGTATTTGTAGGTTTATGAGAAAACCTATGGTCTTTGGAAGATAAGTTATGATTGTCCCATCAAGATCAAGTAATCGTAGATGTATCAAACTTCCAATGCAATCTGGAATACTTTCTATAGATGAATCCGTCAGATCCAAAACTCGGATGGATGGAAGTCTCCTGAATATTGTATTTGCAATTCTTGGTGTCTTGCGAGAGCGAATCATCAATGTCCTTGCTCTAATAATATGCTCCTGACCCACATTGGAGAGCATTACAGAATCCTTGTCAGTAAAAGCTGAAATGCGTCGTCGATTGGACAAATCTTTAGCCTCCAATGACTGTAGGTCTCCAAAAAATATTTCTCTACCTGATAAATGTTGAGCAAGTTGCCTTAAAAGGTCATGTATTTTGCTCCACCTATGGTCATAAAATCTAGGGTCTGGTTGAAGGAGATTCCTGTGTATCAGCTCATAGTAATATTCCTCAGCTGTATCTTCCAGAAGTTGTTCTTGTCGTTTTTCTATAAAACCTTCGGCGACCCAAAACCTTACAAGATCGTCACGCAACATAAACTGATCTTCTGGATATAAGGCACAATACAGGAAACATTGCTTCAGATATCGTGGTAGATCATCATAACTCAAATACAAAGCACCTCTTAGCTCTGTAGGAACATTGCTCACAGACCAAGCACTTCTATCTATAAACTTTTTCCACTCGTTTTCAGTTTTCTCTTTTGTTGCTAGAACACTAGCAGTAACCTTGATAGCAAGAGGAATTCCACCGCATTTCCTGACTATAACCAGCCCAATATCACGCAGATTATCGGGCACATCCCTTTCTTTGGTGTTAATACTCTTCCAGAGCAGCTCCAATCCCACGTCTATGGGCATCAACTTAACACGGTGCACATCTTCCACCCCAATTGCCCGTGTAACTGTATCATCTCTAGTAGTTACTAGAACCACCCCAGTAGCAGCAGCATCCAATGGGATTCTCAGTAGATCAGTCCACACATTAGACTGCCAAACATCATCCAACACAAGGAAGAAGCTTTCCTCTTGAATGGCTGCTTTGAGCTTGCTACTAAGCTCCCCCTCATTTTCATCTGTGTCATAACGAACTCCGATACTTCTTAGCACCTCTTTCATAAGAATAACTTCATTATAATCTCGTGATACACAGATCCACATGTGTTTCTTGAAGTTCCCCTTTATTCTTTCATCATTGAATATTTTTTGAGCTAGTGTTGTCTTGCCAACTCCTCCAGTTCCAACAATTGCAAGTTTGTAATACTTATTTTCCTTGTTTGCAAGCACCAACTCCACCAACTTCCTACTAGAATGTTTGATCTCCTCCCCAACAAGGTTAGGTTCAACAAGGTTGGAACTCTTTCTTGGTCTGGATATTGCTCTTTGACCAACAGGTGCCACATCACAACGTGTTAGAAAACTTTGACCCAGCTTTGAGATATTCTCTATTCTGGTGTTGACCTTTCTGATTTTACCAGCAATGTCATGACGCTTCAGAATATCAGTAAAGCAAGATAAGAATGAAATGCCACTACATGCAGGTGTATTTCTTGATGATGAAGGACTATCTTTAAGTAGCTTCCTTCCTTCAATTAGGTCGAAAATATCATCAGCCTCATCGATTGCATCCCGTAGCTCACCGTGCCAGTTGTTAACTGCTAAATCGTCCATTCTCCTTTGCTCGGCATCCTGAAGATAGTATTGTATATGATGTATTGTTTGGTGTAGAATATCAAGATCGTCTTTCGCCCCTAGGATCATAATTGTCTCATCTGCTATGATATCTAGCAACCTATTGACACATGATCCAACGAGAGGAGTTAATACGACTGCCATCAGACGAACTTGCTGAGGGATATCCACCAGAAGTACCAAGCTAATTATTTGGGAGAATGGCAAACTTGCAGGATGGCAGGAACGACCTGTGTCAAGATGGTTTGAAAAGTGAACAAGGTTAACTAAGTTTATATTCTTGTGAATGAGGTCGTAAGATATGACATTTATATTTTTAATAAGTTCAGATACTAAATGTAGGAAACTGCAACAATTTGTAACATGTTAATAGATGTCCAAAACATCAAACTACTTAGTTTTGAAGTAACACAAAACTAGAGATGTTTCAAAGTAAATATTTGCATATCCAGCTTGGAACTTCATTAAAAAAAAATGAACCACGGTTTGTGTTTGACAATGGCATGGTGATTTATTGAATTATCAACTCCTATATTATATATTCTTATATGACAACAGCGTTTCGGTGGATGAACAGGAAAATCGAAAAATAGCCAAAAAATACAAATATGCACAGGTTTTATAGGTGTGTGCAAAATTTCCTGGTGTTATGACATCAGAGGAGGTCTGGTGAAAAAAAAAATCAGAGTTATGAGAAAGGTTCAAAAAATTCCCTGGTTTTATTTTTTCTGCCCAGAGCTCCCCCTGCTGTCATATTGTCATAAAATTTTGCACGCACATAGAAAACTTGTTCATATTTGATGTACAAAAAATTCAGATTTTTTATTTTTCCACGACTTTATTTGAATTCACTGTTCATACGGGAGCAGATGAACTCGTGATCAGCTATGGACTCCCGTTCTTATACGAAATAAAAATCCTCAGTTAGCATGTTACCTTTCTAATCTGTGTCTCCAGAATGACTTTTATTTAGCCCTATAAGTTAATGGCTTATCGGTTTTATTTAGTACATGGACAATCATCAACTAGAAAGTTGCATAGCCTCCTACACAAAGGATCTCAAGTGGTGTTGCAGCCGCTATAGTTGACGCATCTTCTACATCAATAACAACAAATGCTTTCTTACAATCTACCCATGAAGAAGGAAGACACCTGGAAAGAAAGGGAAATACTACTGGTTTGAAAAATGAATACTACGCGTCAAAAAAAATAGAATACTCGGGGAGCTAGTTTCTATAGCCCAGTTATCACATGGATTAGTTCAAAACTGAAATTGTATAATAATATATCTGATAATTAATTATTTTTTTAATCAGATATGGCACACACCCTTCCAATTTTTACCAGACCCACTAATAAGGTCAGTACTGGCCAATACAGTTTGACTACTTAAAAGTTGTGATAACATAGTTCATTGAATTAACATCATGTAAGCAAAGGCACACCATTTGAAATAAAATTGCAGTTCTCACCTAAAAATAAAATTTCAGTAAGGGAAAATCAGTCGGGGACAAGAATTAGATATAGTCACCTTCATGAAGAAGTTTGATCTGTGGTTAAGCCATCACTACTCTTAACATCTCAAGACAGAAGTCAATTGCCAAGAGAAAACCTCAGATCCACACTGTTCAGATAGAGAAGGAAACAAATGTTGAGTATATGCTTATCAAAAGAAAGTTGCTTCGGTCAATCAAAATGGAACTAGAATGGTTCAGTTTTGGCAGAGAGCGATTACCGATAGATTAGAGCTATGAGAAGTGGAGAAAGCACCTGAATACTGGTAGATTGATAAGCCGCTGCTCAGAGAGTGCCACAGAATGGATAAAAGCAGCGAAAATCCAATTTGGCTCTTGGAGCATATGGGCAATCCAATAGAAACCGGCCAGAAATGAAAATTTCACTACATCTGCATGATTTAAGAGAAGATAAGATAAGAAAAAGGAATGAATCTGGAAGCTTCATTGACTGAGAGACACAATCAAGCTTACAAGTTACTAAAAAGGACGGGTGCAGCCAAAACCCGAATGGATTCAGAAACAGGAGAATTGTTGTAACACTGAAGGGATTCCCTGTTTCAGGGTTGAATCATATCAACAGTTGGTGGTGGTTGGTTGGGTGGGGTGGGGGGCTATGTACATATAACCAATAATAATTATTTGTTGTACAAGTCAGCTAGCAAACTGCAACTCTGCTTATTGGCACCGTTAGTCAAAGAGAGTATTAATCAAGAGCAGGATAGCAGCTCGAAGATGTAATATATTGAAGATTAGTTGGCAGTGTGAAACCTCGTGCAATGCGTATGCAACATATCATCTTTGGTTTCGCTAACCATCTGTGCAAATTCCGCAATTCAGAAGCAACCCAACTCCTGATGTGGTAACGTGCATTTCGAACGCAAACGCGTGGTGCATTTCAGTTTATACATTTCATGTGGTGTGCAATTGCCTAGAAACACTGACAAAAAAAAAAGTAAATGTCAAACAAAACAGCTGGTGCTGCTCTGAGTGGGAAGAATTCGTATGACGAAGACATAATTTTAATCGTACAAGAAACTTCCGTTGGTTTTCATGACCATTTCCTAAGAGGACTGATTCTTCCACCAACCCACTCATCCACCTGTTCTGCAACATGCACATTTTGTAGCCGGTGAGAACAAAGACTAACTCATCCATGACAAGAACATGATATCAACTCTGTGGAATCTGTTGGAATTTCAGTGAATGTGGCACAACAGAAATTCTGAAGAAAAAAAAATATCAAAGTGCTGGCAAACTTTAGTCCCACATGGCTAAGCCAAAGAGATGGAGACCAACATATAAGATGGACTCCCGCTTGTGTTCTAAAATACATCATACACACAGTGAATTGCACACCACAACACAAATAGCGCGTGCGCTCGCATATTTGGTTTTCGTGTGATGTGGGTGGTGTTGTGTTGTCTTCTAGCAAGTAAAATCCAATTTCATTTTCCATAAACTATTATGGAGTTACCTAGGAGTCGTCCTTGCTCACCTTCACGCGACCACTGTGCTACACTAACTGTCGAACCGAGCATCATGTCTTCCCGGGGTGAGACTAGCTACATCAACAAAATCCTTGTAAGTTCTGAGAGAGAACTTGCATATTTTTGAACAATGGTTCACCACATGTTTTGCCTTCTGCTGTAGTACATGCACAATCAGGTTATTGCAATCTGTATTCCCTTGTGTTCTCTAGTCTAGGAATTAATATATTGCCTCTGTTCTCCGGCAGAATCTACCTAACTCAGGAAAAAAAATCAAATCACAATGTGACCTCACCTAACCGACTTAAAAGCCCAAAACAAACGAGAAGAAATGAACTTA